>NW_027491118.1:0-91267 GCF_021521415.1 Bidens hawaiensis | reverse complement strand
GTTGGTTCGAAGCCTCGTTGTTACGCAGTATGTAGTCTCCTTCCTTGAAGTTGCAGAGTTTTACCCGCGTGTTGTAGTACTTTTGCATTGTCGTTTGTAGTTCTTCTTCACGCACGGCGGCTAAGTCTCTGCGCTCTTCGGTTAGCATAAGGTCTAACCGTCTTTCCGCATCATTGTCTTCTGGTTGGATTAAGACCCTTGGTGAGGTAAACCGATTTCGACTGGGATCATGGCTTCAGTGCCATAAGTGAGACTGAATGGGGTTTCTCCCGTACTGGTCTTCTTCCAGCGTTCTGTTTGCCCAAAGGACGTGCGGAAGCTCGTCCACCCAGCCGGATCTGTGTTCCAAGAGTCTTTTCTTGATGCCTTCGACGATGCTCTTGTTTGCTCTTTCTACCTCACCGTTACCTTGCGGGTGTGCCACTGAGGTAAAGGTGTGGGTGATTTGAAGTTCTTTCAGCCACTGCTGTAGCTTCTTGTCAGCAAAGTTGGTGCCATTGTCGCTTACCAAATTCTGTGGAAGTCCAAAACGACAATAATAAATTCCCAAATAAATTTTTTGATATGCTTTGCGGTTGTTTGGGCTAAAGGTTTCGCTTCTATCCATTTGGTGAAGTAGTCAATGGCCACCACTAGGAACTGAACATTCCCCAGCTGCTGTTGGAAATGGGCCTGTCACGTCAATGGCCCACTTCTGAAATGGCCATGAGGAAGTGACAGGAACAAGTTCATTTTTCGGGCGATGCGTGTTGGGTGCGTAAAGCTGACAAGATCTGCATTTTCTGATGTATGCCAACGCGTCCATATGCATACCCGCCAGAAGTATCCCGCGTTGTTTAGCTTGGCTACCACAGCGCGGGGGCCTGCGTGTACTCCACAGATGCCTTCGTGAACCCTCCCTTAGGAGGTAGTCAGCATCTTGGTTGTCCACGCATCTTAACAATGGGCCAAGAAAGTTACGTCTGTAAAGGGTGTCATTGACCAGCTGATAATTCAGTGCTTTACAGCGTAGTTTTTCTTGCCTGTGACTTCGACTCTGGTAACGTTCCTCGCTTCAAGTATTTTATTATTGGGGTCATCCATGTTTCTGTACCGGTTTGGATGACACAAATTTCCTTGTGCGGGACTGATGGTGTTTCGAGGAGTTCCACGCGGATGTCCTTACCCAAGTGGGTGAAGGCCAGTGATGCAAGCTTGCTTAACGCATCCGCAGATTTGTTTTCGCTGCGCTTGACATGTATCACTTTACAATCGTTAAAATCGCGCATGATGGCTTTGGCCTGGGCAAGGTACAGGGCCATTGTGTCATTTACAGCCGTGTACGTCCCGTTTATTTGGTTTGCCACTAGCATGGAATCTACATGGGCTTCCAAATTTTTACACCCATTTTACGCGCAATCCTCAATCCGGCCAGGAATGCTTCATATTCAGCTTCGTTATTCGTACTTGGGAAATCCAGCCGAATAGCATAAGTATATTCCTGGCCTGCTGGGTTTGTTAATTTTAACCCTGCGCCTGAACCCTCGTTACTAGCTGCTCCATCAGTATAGAGTCGCCAGACCTCATCGATTTCGTGTGCTGGGGAGGGTTGAACCTCCTCCTGGCACTCTTTCTCCCGCGCAGCGGGGACTTCGGCAATAAAATCAGCCAGGACCTGGCCTTTAATGGCTGGTCTCGCTTGTATTGAATCGCATATTCTCCCAATTCATTGCCCATTTGGCTAGGCGTCCCCGATAACTCGGGTTTGCCTAGAACATTTGAGAGTTTGAAGTTGGTGAGAATAGTGATTGGGTGACCCTGGAAATATCGTCTCAACCTGCGTGAAGCGTGTATAAGTGCCAAGACCAGTTTTTCCAGGGTAGAGTACCGGGTTTCCGCGTCTGCCAGCACGCGGCTAACATAATAGATTGGCATCTGGATGCCTTTTCGTTCTACAAGCAGGACTGACCCCGGTTGCTCTATCTGTTGCGGAGAGGTATAGGATTAACTCCTCTCCCGCTTGTGGTGCTGTGAGTGTTGGGAGTTCGATCAGGCGTGATCGAATCTCCTGGAAAGCTGCTTCCGCTTCTGGTGTCCAGCGGAAGTGCGTTTTCTTTAAACAATTTCTTAGTGTTGACACAAAAGGGAACGACCTATCCGCATGGTTTGCCAAAAAGCGGTTAAGCGCGACTAGTCGTCATTAAGTGTTTGAGCCTGTTTTATGGTGGTAGGTGATTCCATTTTGACAATGGCTTCGACCTTTTCAGGGTTCGCTCTGAAGCCATCTTTAGTAATAATGACCCCTAAGAACTTCCCTTCTTCCACCCCAAATGAACACTTGCTCGGGTTGAGCTTCATGTTTATCTTTCTGAGCGTGTTGAAAGTTTCCTCAATGTCTTTCAACATCGTCTCTGGCTCGGGGCTTTTGATGACCAACATCATCCATATAGACTTCCAAGTTTCTCCCAATTGGGCGTGAAACTCTTTGTCCATTAGTCGTTGGTACGTGGACCCCGCGTTCTTAAGTCCGAACGGCATCATTTTATAACAAAATGTGCCATCGGGCGTCCGAAAGGCGGTTTTGTCCTGGTCATTCCACAGCCATGTGGATTTGATGGTACCCCTTATACGCATCCAAGAAGCATTTAAGGCGAAATGGTGCCACCGAATCCACCTTGAGATCAATTTCTGGCAACGGATAACAATCTTTGGGGCATGCTTTATTCAAATCTTTGAAATCTATGCACATGCGCCATTGTTTGTTATTCTTCGGTACCATTACGGGATTTGCAACCCATGTTTGATATTTGCTAACGCGCACGATGCCCGCATCAAGGAGTTCCTTGACTTGGGTTCTGCACGCGTTGGTTTGCTCGAGGCCCCATTACTCTGCGCTTTTGTACGATCGGCGTTACGGCCGATCGCATTTGAGCTTATGCTCTGCCTTTCCCCGGGGGTACACCAGTCATGTCGGCTGGTGTCCACGCGAAGATGTCTGCGTTTCGCTGCAGTAAGCGCTTGAGTAAGGTGCGTGTTGGATCAACAATTGTCGGCCAATGGTAACGGCCTGATCGGGATATTTTCCATTGAATGCCCACTGTTCAGGCTCAGTGATGGTTTGTTTGGCCATCTTCGGTTTGGGTTTAGAGGAGACAGATGCGATGCATACCTGGGGAATGCCCGTGATCATCGCTACGCCTTCAGTTGTTGGCCATCCCATCATGCCGTGGACTGAGGATACCACAGCGTTGAATCTTGCCATCCCGTCTCTCCCGAATAGGATGGTCATACGTATGATGTGTTTTTTCATCACAACAAAATCCACATCCTCCGTGCGTGAATAATTCCCATCAGTGAGAGTGACGGGGAAAGATAGGATGCCCAAGGGAGTGTTCAGCTCGCCAGTCAAACCCTTCCATTGAAGCGTAGACCGTCTCCAGGCGTTCCTTGTCTTCATCATCGAGCTTGTCGAAGAACTGCCTGTACATCACTGTCGACGATGCGCCATTGTCAACGAGGGTGCGGAGGTGATGTAGTGCCCCAGCTGGCTTTTAATGACAATGGGGCCTTCTTTGTTTGGGCCTCCCGGCACTCGCGGGAAGCGCACTTCTGCTTCCTTCCATGCGCATGGTTCGGTCATTGGTCTCTTTCTTCCTCTGACCTTACCATGGACCATGTTGATGCTAATGTCGACGGGCTTCCGTCCGTTACCCCTGTACCTGTTGTCGTTCCTTCCTCCCTTCTTGATAGATGCCACGAGGTGTGCGAGCCTCCATCCTTGACGAATGTCTCGACGATGTCCCTCAAGGATGTGCACTCCTCAGTGCTATGGCCCTTTGTCCCATGGAAGTCACAAGACTTGCTTTGATCCGCATTGGGTTTCTGTCGGATCACTGGAGCTTTTGGCCATGGCAGTTTTTCCGTGGCAAATATCTCCGTGACGCTCTTGGTGAGTGGCGTCCAGCGGTTTTTTCCGGTTCAAAGGGTGCGTTTTGTCCCTTCCGCCAACCAGAGGGCGAGAGCTTGAGGGGGCGTCAAAGTTTATCCTTGACTGCCAAATACCTTGCCGCCTCTTTTTGTTTAGCCGGGCGGTTCTTACATTATTCTCCCTTGTCCTCTGCGTGTAGAGGTTTGTATTGTGGGGGGAGATCTCTTCCCAGCTGTTTCTCTGTTTCGGCAAAGCGCTTGGCTGCTGTCATTATGGCATCCCACGTGGATGCATACCGTCTTTACCCGTCAGAGTGCGGATGAGTTCTGGGTATTCAGCGCCCTGAATGAAAGCGGCGCGAACGAGGTCTTCACTGATGTTGCCCAGACTCACCTTCTTGGAGTTGAAGCGGGTGATGAAGTCCAGTAAGGATTCATCCTCTTCTCTGACACAGTTGAGGATCGTCCACTGCTCCTCAGTGTGTTTCCTCTGTTGACTAAACTGTTGACTGAACTTGTTCTGGAAGTCTGCCCAGTCATAAATGTGGTGGACCGGTAAACGGTCGAACCATGCCCTGGCTGCTCCTACCAGAGTCATCTGGAACATGTAGCACCACGTGGGTTCCGTCCAGTTACTGACGGTTGCCCCCGCAATGAACCTGTTCAGATGGTCATCTGGGTCGGATAGACCATCGTATGTGCCAATATTGGACATTTGTTTGGCACTCCTCGGGGCGATTGCTTCTGCAATGTCCCTTGCAAATTTTGACCTTCCTGCGTTTGTAGCAGTAGGTCTAAAGGCCTTGGAGAAGTCACGCTCGCTTTTTTCTGTGACTGGTTGGAATGCTTCCCCAAAATTCCTTTTTGGCTGGGGATCCGTTTCCTTACGCTTCCCTTTCGTCCTATGGCGAGGGTTCGCGTCGGTGTCGGAGTCTTCCCCCTCGCCGTCTGAGTACTCGTACTCACTACTCATGTTGAGGTGCTGGCGAGTACTACCGAATTCCTCAGCTTGTTGGACTGAACGCAAGCGTTCGTCCAACTCAGCCTGAAATTCTCTTTGACGTGCCTCGGCCCATGCCTTCACTTGATCAAGTGTTTGGCGAGGGGCTCGAGGTCGTTTTTCCAGCTGGGCATCAGTGAATCCCAGTGGAATATTTACTCCACTTGCCCCTACATGAGTGACTGGGGTAGTGTTCGTAAATGTATTTCACTTGCCCCAGCTTGGGTGGCTGGGGTAGTGTTTGTAAACATTGTGTTGCCGGTGTTTACCCCAGTGGCTGGGGTTGTGGTTACCGGAATTTCTCTAGTCATCTTGGAAGTTTTGAAAAACTGGAGAAGGATGTAGTTCTAGCTTTATGCACGGATGGCGCCAATGAAGAAACACTAAGTAACCCCGGGCAGATTATAGGTAATCTGGGGGCCAGGTAATGTTTCCCACGAAGGTTAGGTCCAGCAGAGTAAGTTGTACTTCAGGGAACCTGCAAAACAGACACCGTAAGCTCGTCACTGAGAAGGGGGGGTTCCTCCTTGTGACCACCCTCCGGCGTGAGAATCAGTCTATATTGCTCTTTGAATATAAAAGTATATGAATACTATAAGAGCAGTTATCAAGTAAGTTATACGAGATTGTAGATGATCTTACCATTCCAAGATATTGGAGTATTTATAGCCGAAGGTAGGTTTTCTAGAAGGTACAGCCGGCTGAATAGTATTCCTGTTCAACCAACAGTGGATTACGCACAGGCCATACTGGTTGGTGGGTAGGTTACAGCCAACAGTAATAAAGTCGGCTGCACTATTCCACCAACTGTAGACCATGCACGTCCCACTGACTGTGGATTGTACGCAGCCATGCTGGTTGGTGGAATAGGTTACGGCCAACAGTAATACTATTCCACCAACTGTAGGCTGCGCCTGCTCCACAGTGAGGGTTGGTGAGTAGGCAGCGGCTAATAGTGACAAACAGTACTAGAGGGTGCTCCTCCTCGCACTGTTGTCGGTGAGCTGTCACCCTGTGATTGGCTCATGGGCTGTTCTGGTCAGATCGTCTGTCCTATCCATACTTGGTAGGTATGGTACAAAAGATCTTTCAGAATCAGACTGGCTCATTTGGGCGGGATTGTTCCCGCCTTGCTCATGCCTTCACGTGACTGCTGAAGTAGCTAGTCTTGTACGTGTAGCCCTGCTGTCTGCGGGTAGCCTTCCCTGATGGCTTGTATCCGCAACTGCGGGAACAGGCGGGGTACTTCACCATTGGGAGGCTTTCCCTGCGTGTACAGCTTGCGTACTGCGGCGTAAGATTCTATGAGCATGGTGGGTCCTGCGGGAGCAGATGGCCTTTGCGCAGACAACCCTGTTCAAGGTGAGTCTTGCGGGACCAACTGGTCTCTGCTGGGACCTACCTCTTCAGTTGCTTAGGGCCGGGGTGGCCCTGGCCCCCTGTTTTTTACGCAGTGTGTAAATTTACCCTTTTCGGTCGAAACTTTTTATACATAGTGTAAATTTAGCCGTTTTTGCCCGAATTTTTTTTATACGTAGTGTATAATTTAGCCGTTTTCTGCCAAAATTTTTTATTTTAGCCGCTTTCGGTCGAAAATTTTAGCCCGCCCCCCTTCATTTGTGAACTTTTGTGAATTTAAACAAACACAAATTTTTTGTTCATATTCGCCCATTTATTAAATGAACGAATATTTATAAATTTCCTGCCAAACAGTTTACTGAACGTTCGGTTCATTTACAGGCCCAGAGGAAGAAGAAAATGTGACGTGGCGGGCAGCGGTGAGGAAGAATCAGGTGCTTCGAGTCGGTATGGACAGCATGAGGACACGGGTTCACGAGTTGGAGCGTGAGTGCACGACCATGAAGAAAGCCATTGAGAAGATTGATAAGGTGGGCCCAGCTGGATGGCTCACGAAGAAGTTTGGGTGTGCATTTAAGACCCAAGTGTGTGTTTCGCATAAGGCTACTGGTGTCGAGACTCAAAAGAGTCGGGCTCGACGGACTCATAATAAGTCTAGTTGACGCGGGTTAATGGTTCAATCGCCATAGTGTAACTTGGTTTGGTACATTTGTGATTTGAGTTGATTATGTTGTTTTTGGATTACAATAGGTTTCAATTTGATAAGTATATATTATATAATATAACATTCTAAGTCCATATGGTTTAAACGGTTCGTTGAACGTTCGGTTTGTTTTTACGGTTTTTATTTAAGAATAAAGTATGATATTGGATGAGAGAGGCATGGTAGGCGGGTTTTTATGGAATACGTCAAAAAAATAAAAGAAAATTTGTATCTTCAGCCTTCGGGTGAATATAAGTAGAGAGAGAGAGAGAGAGTTTTAAGATGTTTTTGGGGTTGTTTTTGTTTGTTACTCGCCAGAGTGGTAAAGCCCGTGAAGGATGAACAGATGCTTACGTGGAACTTGTTTTCGAGCTTTATGTTGTGGATGGTCTGTGAGCATTCCAACGTCTGCCTTTGGGCTTAGGTGGAGGATAGAGGCTGATGGGGCAGTTGACGTGAAAGAGAGGGAGATAATGCAGTTTACATAGACCGAGAGAAAAAAAACACGTCTTAAAGTGTAATGTTATGATTAAGATAAAGATACGGCCATAATATTGAAATAGTAAATATAACTATTTACACATTTATAGTTTATAATTTTAAAGATACACGGTCCGTGTTATATACGTTGTATTAATATTTGAAAGATGTTATTTGAACATATTTTTGCTTAATATTTGATGGGATAACCCCATAATTATGTAAATACAATCATCGTATGTCGTGGATGAAGCCCTAAACAAAATGTGTAGGTGATTACCAAGTTAGGCTGAAAAATAGTAGTAAACCGCAATCTACGTTTAAAGAGGGTTTTACCATGAGTTATATGCAAAGCATATGACAAAAGCATTTATTTTACATGACTAGAGTCTGATACGGGAAATTAAAATGCTAGAGAACGTATTAGGAAAATGTCAGTAACTTTCAAAAGCTAAAAATATTTTCATTTAAAATATTTGAAGATAAAGTAGAAGACCGACGACTGATTAATCTATTCAAAGGAACACCCAATAAATTAACGAATTAACGAATCATTGGTTAATGTTTCTTTGAAAAGGGCAATGGAAAAGATGCATCGACAATGAAACGAAAACCACAGGCTTCAAAGATGAGAATCCAGAAAGCAAGAGTAAAAGAAACACATTTTTTTTATTATTTTATTATTAATAATTTTGGAATTTAATCTTTATTTAACCTAAAATACGGACCAGCATAAATGTTCTTTTCTTTTATTAAAATTCCATTTAGTTTAATGTTATACCTTTTAAAAAGATTGTAAATCAGAAATAATAGTATTTAAATTAGCTTCTTTTGTTGTAATAATAACATAATAATAAGTTGGATTAGTGATTAATCATAATCATTTAAGTACTTTTGAGAGGTGAAATAATTATATCAGTTTGAACATGCAACTCTATAACTTATTGCTTATGTTTATTTTAAAGGTTGACCTATAAAGTAATTAAAAACTTTAATCATTAGTGTTAGAATATAGTTGAGTGATCACTTTATATGTTATTTTCTAAGTAGTGACATGATATAAAAAAATGTTTTGTTTTAGAGTTTACAATCGTAAATGTAAACCGTGAGCTATTCAAGATCGACTTGTTAAAAGCTTAATTCAAGTCAACTTTAAACAAGTTCAAGTCTGAAGTAACGCTTACTTAACCAAGGAGTTTTATTCTTGGCCGGCTTCATGAACCAAGCTTGAATTAGTTCCTATGCATAAGTAAACATATTGCTTTAATGAAAACAAATACTATTATATTATAAAGTTGTGCTTGAGCTTTAGGCCTGGTATAAATAACAAGGCGAATTCAAACAACTCGATTTCAAATTCAAGCTCTTCTAAGTTAAACGAACATATACTAGCCAAAAAGGTCTAAACTCAAGCTTAAGAAATCGGTAATTTCACACCAATATTAATTTGAGTCATAAAAAAAAAATTGTTTTCATTATATTTTGGCACATTAAATTATAATTAGAGTTTAGATATTCTTTTTTTTTATTTTAACGGCATTAACTTGTTGATAACAGTAGCGATGAGCTTGGGATGGTACCAGTACCGAAAATTTGGTACCGATTTGGTACTAAATTGATATCGATACCGAATATGCTCATCCCTAGATAGTAGTGTTCTCCCAAAGAGTCATAACACTTATCAACTTCTTCTTAACCAAGTTCGATCCTAAAACAACAATATTCTCTTCCTTTTAATAACATACACTTATATTGGCTTAGATGTTCTTGTAAGTTTTATTAACTTAGATGTTCTTGTAACGTTTTATTTTGCATTTATAAATCCAATAAATAACTTTATGAAATAACCAAAAAGCTCACATATTGTCATATAGATATATACTCATATTCGAATATCATACCACTTACAACTACTAGATGTCATGTCACTTATATATATGCACACACACATACAATTTACAAAAACCAATTTCAAACTACATTAATGGCACAAAATAAAACGTTACATTGTTGATATATAATGTATAATATTATATATTGATTGATCAATGGAACCACAATTTCCAGGTTCAATTGGTACAAGTTCAAGTCTAGTCCTAAGACTAGGCCAAGCTTTGTTTTCTGTTGCATCTTTGCTGTTCATGTGTGTTGGTGTTCAATTCTATGCATATACTTCTTTCTGGTAATTATTATCATTCGCGTAATTGTCTGCTTGACTTTTGTTTCGATGTAATCATTACTTTTTAGTTTAAAATATCATATTGGTTTGTTTTATTATTAATTGAAATGGGTATTTGTTTTTTTGTTTGTTTGGTTGGTTATTTAGTTTCTTGGTGACGATTAAAGGGTTAACAATTCCGTGGAGTTTGACACTAGCGATGGTGGATGCGTTCTCCGTGTTTGTTAAACGTCCGTCTCGGTTGTCGTTGTTGGTGATTGGGTACGTTGTTTGATTGATTTGGATTAGGAGTGGCAAACGGGTCGGGCTAAAAGGTGTCGGGTTATAACGGGTTTTGGTTTAAGATGTGGGTTTGGTTTAAAAAATGATTTTTTTAATCAGTCCACATATTTTATACACGTGTTTAAATGCCGGTTACGTGTGTGTACCGGGGTTGGTAAACGCGTAACCTGGCTCTGATATGCGTTTAACACGGCACGCCCCACAAGTAATTGGTGCCGGTTACACGTGTTTAATGTTGGTTATCATCCTGGTGCCGGTTACGCTTGCAAGGCCTCGGCGCATGCTAATCTCAGCTCGTGGTGTGTAACTGGCCTTGCACGAGTAACCAGCACCGGTTATGTACAACATTAGTTACACGTGTTTAATGTCGGTTACATGTGTTTAATGCCGGTCACGTCCATTCTGCATACTTTTTGGATATTAACTAATATATTTTTTTTGGCAGATTCTTGCGTTTCTGTTGCTAGCTGCTGCGTGTTCAACCGCGAGTGTATCGGATTTCATGGTTACGGAAGCTGGTGCCGCGTTTTGTGGTGGACAAATGTGCAATAGGTATCGATTATCTGCGGCCATGGCGTGTTTGTCTTGGTCATTGTCACTCACTTCGGCTCTCTTAAATCTTTGGCTTCTGCCTTGTTTGTATTCTAATTATTAGATAACTTTTTTGATATGCTCAATGGCATGTACTTTTTTTCTTTAAAGGTCAAGTACTTTTTTTTCTTTAGAGGACCTTAAATTTTACAGTAAGAGAGAATAATATTCTAGAAAAAAACATGTGTTCACCATAAGATTCAAAGGTAGACTTTTACTAGCTTTAAAGCTAGACCTCCCATTCTTTGATAAACTTTGGACGGCCATTGGGGATTTTCTTTATTCTCTTTAGGGAAGGCATACCTCATTATTCACCCAACTCACATTGGTATCGGGCAACGAGGTTTTTCGACACTATTAGTGGACGAGAGATGAGACATGGTGAGAGGATAGAGAGGTCCGTTATTTATGGTCATGGATTGTCTGTGAACCGAGAATGTTGGTCTTGAGAGAGATTAAAAGAAAAGGTAAAGTCGTTGGTGGACAAAAAATGCGGTCCATAGGCCAGGCTATGGGTAGGCCTATTGAGGCCTCGGGTGTGAAGGCATTGTGTTGCTGATGCTCTAAAGATTTTTATGAATCTACCCATATTAAGGCCTCGGGTGTGAAGGCATTGTGTTGCTTATGCTCTAAAGATTTTTATGAATAATTTAACTTTATATTTACTTTTTATAACTCAATTAGTTATTATAATAAACTAATAAGTTTCTGTAAGCTGTATATGTCTTTACAACTTGAATATGACTTTTTAAGTATACTTTTTTAACAATATAACTTAGAGCATTCCTCTTAGTGTAAATTTCGTAAACAAAATTTTATTAACTAACAATTTCTAAAGACAATTTATAGATACAAATTTTACAATCATAACGTAAACTTTATTTAAAAAAAATATAAAATACATAAAAGGGGGCCTACGCCTTCCCGTTAGCCCCCCCACGAACGGTTTCTCAACAAAAAGAGGATGCAGCGTGCGTGACCAGTTCATCCATCAAGTGATAATATGACGTCAATGGCTTTTAAAGACGCCAAACTTTGAGCGCTTATGATTATGTGTTGTGGTTTAACTAAATAAGTAAATTAACTAAAAAAGAATAACAGGTTGGTTTGAGGCGGACCACATCTTACTTATCAATTTGGGCGTTAATGGGTTGGCACCGGTGGGCTTAATGCTCGGCTTTCACAAGCTCGTTTTGGTGTTTGGTAAAGACATGGGGGCTTAACGCTCGGCTTTCACAAGCTCGTTTTGGTGTTTGGTAAAGACATGGTTTTGGGCTTTATGCTTCCATTTTTGTTTATATGAGTAAACAAATCAACCCAAAGATATAAAGTTTTAACACACAGGATCCATTTGTAACATTAATGGGTTAAATTTTAGGCCCAGTTTGAATCCACTAGACCTACACACCCCATGTTCTTCTTTGATCTTCCTTTTGTTGTTTTACAAAGATATAAAATAAAAACTAAAAACCAGGCCAAGTAATAATAACCTCTTTTGTACATGTGTTTGGTGAATGTTTGAAGGTGTTAAGGGTGATTTAAAAACTAATGGAATGTGTTATGTCGAAACTAAATCTTTTTTCAAAATTGAAAATCAGACACCAAATTACGTAATTTTATCGAACTAACAATTATACGATAATTGTTTAGAACGTAAGTAATGGGGTAATGCCCCATTGACACCTAAGCTTGAAACAACCTCGACATTACTACACTCATTCTTAGAACTTTGGGGTGACAACGGTTTCATGGAAGTGGGTGGACCCCACTCTTTTATAAGCAATCACTATTAATCATTTTATTTTTATTTTAATATGATTTAATTACTATTTTATTTATGTATGATAGGTGAAACCATTACGCATGCAGTGATGCGATTTAATGTCTTTTATTTTATTATTTTATTGTGAAATCACCACGGATACTCTAAACAATCATCATATTAACCAAGGCCGATTTTGAAGGAGGGCTGGGTGGTCGACGGCCTCTGGCTCGATCACCCTAGTAGGCCCGAATTGTAAAAAATGTTTATATATAAATATTTTTAAATGTGCATTCTTAATGTTTAAACTCAATATCTCAACTTATTTAAACCCATTTCAATAAATAAAAATTGTTTACACAACCCAAACCATAACAAAAAAGCCCATCTAAACATATAGTTGTTTAAGCCCAACTTTTTTCTCGCCATGGTATTAACAGCCATCTTATAGCTAACTCGTATTACAATCAGGCGTGGATCTAGCATACGTTGAGGGGTTTTAGTGCAGATTCTTTTTTCCCCTAGTTTTATATATTAACTACCCCTTAACCGAATATCTTTTAGCCTCCACTGTCCAACTCTTCTTCTATATCCGTTACTAAATTTACAATATATATAATTCTACACATCCGCCAAAGTGGGCCCGGTTCGTAAAGGTTATTGGGTCATTGTGATCAACTAGCATTAAGACAGGCCCATTGGTCTGACACAAATAATTAACCGGAATAACCGGGTGCTTTCAGTGTGCGGGTCACTTGTTTTGGGTCTGTCAATATATGCATCGTGGTCACCTTCCACACGAGCTTCGTGGCATATTGTTCTCCTTAAGTTAGCCACGTATACAAAAATCTGCTACACAAAACCACTATATATTGATTTGTATATATATGTTGTATAATGAATAATATTATTTAAACATTACAATGATTGTTGATACATTATAATTAATATGTCATATCGACTTGACATCCAAGTTGACATAATAAAATGTTTAAAAAGTGTAACATCTAACATGCAATTAAAAATCATTGGGATACAATATAAAGGGAATACACTAGTATTAAAAGTTAAAACTACACAAAAAGTTGGACCTACCAATTCTTAAGAAACCTTATCATGAAAAAAAAATTGAAAGCATTCTAAAAGCATATAATATAGGTTGTAAGTATTTTAGTGTAATCAAGTTGCTTCACTTTTTTAAATAAAAGAACTTTTATTGCTTGGTAAGGACTTCACTAACCTTATGATTGGTGAGTTAGTGATAATAAGGGAAATCTCTTAGAATTGTTAAAATTTACGCCCTAGGGCGAGTAAAGTTTAGGCCTTAGGTAAAATAAAAACTCTATAATTGGGTTATGAATTGAGCGGATAAAAATTTAAGTCTGAGTAAAAAAATGGGCGTATTTGGTAATTGGGAATTTATTTATTCGTTTAGGCCTTCATTTTTTCATTTAGGCATCCATTTGTACGTTTGGGCCTCTCTTTCTTTGTTTGGAAGTTTATTTCTTTATTATGCCTCCATTGCTTCGTTTGGACTTCCATTTCTCTGTTTGGGGCCTTCATTTCTTCAATTGGCTTCCATTTGTTCGTTTGGGCCTTTATTTCTTCGATTGGGAATCCGTTTATTAGTTTCATTTCCATTTCCATTTCTTTATGTAGGCTTCTCTTTCTTTGTTTGGTTTCCATTTCTTCAGTTTTTGCTTACATTTCTTCATTTTGACATCCATTTGTGCATTTTCGCTACCATTTGTGTATTTTGGATTTCATTGGTGCATTTTGGCTTCCATTTCTGCACCTGGCCTTCATTTATTCATTTTGACATCCGTTTATGCATTTTGGCTTCCATTTATTTGTTTGGCTTTATTCATTCATTTTAACCTCCGTTTATAGTGGGGACCATGATAATATCACCGATAACGCATGCATGACGGAATAACGATGAAAACTGATAGGGATATTACCAAATAAAATTTTATTTTTGTATCCCATGCTTCATTCATTCATTGATCGATAACCAATGTTTGATCAAATTTTTAAGCATATACAACATGTCATATTCGAGTAAAGAAGTCATGAGGAAATTGAATAATGTCACCTAACAACACTTATTTTAAATGAGTTGTTAATCTTTCACCATAACCTGATATGCCTTATTGTGTTTTGGATTCTTTCTATATTAACAAACAAAACTATTTATGTGCAAAAGATTTTAAGATTCATTGATCATTTTAAAGGTAAATGATTATTAAACGACAAATACAATAAGATTACAAAGTTAAAAATAGACAAAAGGAGTTCCCAATAATTAAAATATATATATCCACTTTAAAATATATAACCACTAGATATATTATAATTTTTTAAATCAGACACGAAATCAGGAGAAGATCAACAAGGTTTATAAAATAGGCGTGCTCATGGAGGTTTATATACAGGGGCGTCTCCGAGAATTTATATACCTCGGTCGAGCCAAAATAAAAAGGCCCATAGGCCTCAACGAATAACGAATATGTAAACTAATTTTTTTATAACGGACGGTTAATGTTATAACAATAAACATAGTAAAAATATAGTAGTAATATAATGCCCCAATTTTCGAAACCCTAAAATAAAATGTTTATACAAATTATTAATACATAAATTATGAGAATTAGTATAGTTATTTTAATAAAAACTTAAGTTTTTTAAATTATTTAATGGATTACATAAATGTATGTTGTTGACATAAAAGTAATTAAATTAAGGGTGTGTATAACAAAAACAAAATAAAAGGTGGTGAGTATGTAAATAATAAATTTAATAATGAAATAAAGAGCATAGGCTATTTTTTGTCGTTCCTTAAAACTTGATTTTGAAGTCCTCGATCTCTAATCGATTTCTTTTTTGGATTAGTAGGTTTAGAAAAAGGTTATGAATACTTGGTGTACGGATGCGTTAATGATGAAGATTAAGTATTTCGTCATCTTAAGTGGTGGAATAAGATACTTTATAATCATGTTTTAATATCTTCAAACTAGTAATGTTAGTATAAAAAAAACTATACATGAAGCAACATTATCTTTTAATTTATAAAGACACGATAATTGCACGTCAATCGGTTTCAAATGTCATCCATTTTAGTATGGATTTATAAGTAAATATTAGTTACAAATCTATTTTATTATTTTTTTTATAAATCAAGTACAAGGGTTAGTTAACTATATTGTAAAACTTGAAGGTTAACACTTTTTTTGTTTAATTAATATTTACTGTATGCCAAGATTAGAGATTAGTATTTACTTTATGTAAAAAAAAGGTGAAAACACTATATGTCGAGATTGATGAGTAGATGACAATATATTTTAATATTAAAAATTTAAAATAGATCAGGGACCAGTTATGTCATATCCCTTAACTTCATTTGAAACAAATTGCATCTTTCACATGTGCCTTTATATTCCGGCGCACATGAAGTTTTCCGGCGAGTTCTAGACACCATAATTAACGACCAATCGACCAATTGATAGCGTCGTTTGATTTAGGATCATTTACCGATAAATATATATATATATATACATAAAAAAATTTGGCCCCCTAAAATTGCGTGCCCGGCCGAAGGTGCGGCTCGCCAGCCCTCCGGGCCGGCCCTGTTTATATGTATATGTATATGAAGAAACACTAACCGGACCCCGGACAGATTACTGGTAACCTGGGGGTTGGATAGCTGTTTCCCACGAGGGGTTAGACCCTTGGAAGATGGTTCTTCTGATAACCTGCAAAACAGACACCGTGAGCTCGTCACTGAGAAGGGGGGGGGTTCCTCCTTGTGACCACCCTCCGGCGTGAGAATCAGACTAGATTGCTCTTTAAATATAAAAGTATATTAAGAGATTGCTAGAGCAGATATCAGGTATATATATGATGATAAGAGATAATGTAATAATGTGTTGAGATGATCATACCATTTGGGGTATTTATAGCCGAAGGTAGGTTTCCAAGGAGGTATGGCCGGCTGCTACAGTGTTCCTGTTTATCAACAGTAGCCTACGCACGTGCCCTGCTGGTAGTTGGTGGGTAGGCAGCGGCTGATAGTGACCAGGCCTGCTGTGTACTATTCCCTTTCCACCAACTGCCGGCTACGCACGTGGTATGACAGTAGTTGGTGAGTAGGCAGCGGCTAATAGTGATACAGTACAGGAGCATGCTGCTCGCCATACTGTATCAGTGAGCTGTCGTATCTCTGATCAGATCTTTCGCCCATACCTCGTCAGGTACAGTAAAAGATCCTTCAGTATACGGACTGGCTTATTTGGGCGGGAGTATTCCCCCTCCCGCCTCTGTGCGGGATTGCTCCCGGCTTGGCTCATTCCTTCAGGTGACACTGAATGATCGAGAGCTAAGTGCCTTGTGCGTGTAGCCATGCTGCACGGGTGGCCTTCCCTAATGGCTTGTATCCGAGGCTGCGGGGACAGGCGGAGTCCTTCACCATTGGGAGGCATTTCCTGCGGGACCAGCTTGCGTACTGCGCGTAAGGACGTCACGTCTCTGAGCATGGTTGGTTCTGCGGATCCAGTTGGTCTCTGCGCAGACTTCCCTGTTTAGGGTGAGTCTTGCGGGTCCAACTGGGCTCTGCTGGGACCTACCTCTTCAAGTCCCCCCAGTCCAATGTTCTTCTCATGAGTGTTTAATAAAGTGAGGTGAACTTTTGGACTTGAGCAAAGGGTTTTGAAAAGGGTTTTGTAAGGTTTTCCATGGGGATTCTTTCCGCGGAAGTCCTTGTCACTTGCAGAAATGCCCGAGTTTCCTGCTTGGTCTTTGGGTATGATGCGGGTAGGTCTGTAACCTCCTCGCAAGTCAGGAGCATTGAGTTCCAGTTGTATGGATTTTCCATGAGGTTTTGGTAGTTTTGAACATAGTGATCAATTATGTTAAGACCACCAATTCCCTCCTGGAGCTTCAAACAACGTAGTTCTCGACGTTCCCGCTATGCGGGGATGTTATTTCCGTTTCCGCAAGCATTGCCCAGAAGATCCTTCTTGGTTTCAATTCCCAGCGGAGCGCTAGGTATGTGAAGGGTTTTGCCTTAACACTGTACCTGCGCTCGTCTTACGGTTACTTTACTTCCAAGGTATTCCTGGCGTCAATTCCCTGCGGGTGCTAGGTATGTGAAGGGTTTTGCCTGAACACTGTACCCGCAGCCGTCTTATAGTTACTTGGTTGCCGAGGTACTTGGCTTCAATTCTCTGCGGGTGCTCGGTATGTGAAGGGTTTTGCCTTTACACTGTACCCGCATCCGTCTTACGGTTACTTGTTTGCCAAGGTTTATTTGGTTTCAATTCCCTGCGGGTGCTAGGTATGTGAAGGGTTTTGCCTTTACACTGTACCCGCAGCCGTCTTACGGTTACTTGTTTGCCAAGGGGTAAAGGGGTATTTTCCCGCTTACTTTTTAATATTTTCGAATTTTGAATTTTGAAATTCGAAGAGTTGGTGAAAAGATCAGAACAGTCCAAACCTTTGATACGTCGTGCGACGGTTTCTTCTGACTTTGTCAGGACGTGCAGGAAGTTATGGTGACGTGACAGAACATGGTCATTCCAGTCGCTTTTTCAGGCGCGTGGGCGCGATTTTTCGGGCGCGTGGCCGCGAAATTACTGGCATACGTCCTTTCAACAGCTGTTGCCAGCTTGCTTTTTGCCACGTGTCATAGTTTCATTGCACATTCGATTTCTCTCTCCCCCGCATTAAATTCACCGCATTAATTGCGATTACTATATAAAGGGGGAGAGGGTTATTTTGCAATTCACACTTTTCACTCTTCTCTTCATCTTTAAGGCGATTTCCGGCGAATACTCCTTTATTCAATCGAGCATTCTCTCGAAATCGTTCTCTTCTTTCTCTGCAAGATGTCTTCTCGTGATGCTGAAGCTATAGCTGACGACAGGGGTACTGCTGGCGAGTGCCAGTGTGCTCTGCCCGGCGATCAGTACCGGTATGTTGTCAGGAAGTTCATGCTCGATCATCTCGAGCCTGAGTTTCCTGAATCCCACCAGACCGTGTACGATGCCCCCAGAGGCAAGATCGGGGTTTATGCTGCATTTTTTGTCTATGGGAATCTTAGATTCCCATTGACAAAATTTGTTTACCGTGTCCTTGAGAGGCACGGTGTTCATTTGACCGAGCTGCACCCCATGGCGATCGCCAAGATTCGCCATTTTGAGTGGGTGTGCCGGATTTTGGGCATCGAGCCCCATGTGGACCGCCTGATGACCTTCTATACCTGGAGGTGCATCCAGGGGTGGTACACCTTGACGACCCGTATTAAGGGTCTGAAGATTTGCGACACCGAGCGCAGTCTTCGCGCGTGGAAGCAGGAATTCTTCTACATTTCTGCCCGCGCCATCCCCCTTGCCATGAAGTTTAAAAATGGCCAAGCGATACCGAGCCTTCACGCCCCCAACTACCAGGAGGCGGAATGGTTTTCGAAGATATCCCGGATCCAATCTCCGGTTTACCGGTTTGCGGAGTCCGGGATGGTCATGTTAGGGATGAGCCGGGTGTGGAAGGATGCGTCTCAGGTTCCCATCCTTCTCGAATACGGTTTGAACTCTATTCCCTATGGTATGTCTTGTCTTTCTTTTTGATACGCGTTTGTCTTCTAACTGTTTATTCTTTCAGAGGGAAATGATTTGGAGTCGCTTCTGTACCCGCGGGAAACCGACGGTCCTGCGCGGATGGGTACTCGTGCTCTGGACGAGGGCGAGTTGCCCATCCTGGAGCAAACGGCGGATCGGTTTGTGGAGGTCTATCCGCTGGGCCACGAGATCCTGAGCCACCGGCGGCCAGGTAAGGCGATATTCTTTCCTCAATCCCTCAATGCTGTACCCGCTGCTGGAATTCCTGACCCGTCTTCTTCTGAGGAATCCTCAGATGCTCCTCCGTTGGTGCGGAAGAAGAAGGCTGCTGCCGGCGTGAAGGGGAAGGAGAAGGCCTCCACAGCTTATCCAGTGGTTCTATCTGACTCGGAGTCAGATAGTGAAGAAGTGGCGGGGAAGCCTGGTGGTGAGAAGACCACTGCTCCGGAGGCTACGACCGTTACCTCCGGAGAACCAACGAAGACGACGGTGACCGGTACCAAGAGGCCGGCTCCATCGGGTTCCTCCCCGCCCGTCCGTACGTTCAGGGTCAAGAAAACCCGTAAGTACAATCATAATGTCTGTAGATTTATCACTTCATAAATTTATCCAACACTCTCCTCTTTGTGCAGGCGTGGATGTTGACGCATTCCGGGGTGAAGCGCAGAGGAGTACCCTTCCGCCAATGACGGTAGGCTTGGTCAGCCTACCTGAGGCGTCGACCCAGGTGACCGCGCCTGCTTCCGCTGGTTCAGTTGCTCCTGAGCAGACTGTTCCAGCTGAGATGACGTCCCCGCCGGCCGTGAGTGCGATTTTTACAGCATCCTTCACAGAGCCGGCGGTTACTGCTGCTGCTGACTACGAGGCGGCGACCACGGCGGTGACCACAACGGCGACCACGGCGGCTGCCACCATGCCCGCGCCACCGGCACCGATGGCCGGATCATCAGGTACGCGCAGGGCTTCCCGCCGATCTTTGCCACCTTCCCGTCTGCCTGACCTGTTGGATGGATTTCCTTTAGGTTCAGGTGATGGGTTTGGCGGCTATCGGCCTGTCATTGACCCTACAGGTGCGTGGGGTTCCTTTCTTTTTCCCTTGTTTTTTATCATCTTTTCCTTACTGCCTTTGTTTCTTTTGCAGTGTCGGATTCCAATGAAGTGTATGTTCCGCGATGGAACATACGCCGAGGAACAACCCTTCGTACCCCTGTGGAGTGCGTGGACTGGGCTCGCCACGCTGCTCCTCATGGTGCGTTGGGGGAAGCCATGGCTAGCTACCAGGAGGGTAGTCTAACCAATGAGCTTCGGGTTCTCCAAGCCCGGATGCAGCCGCGCGTCGAGCTGCTTTGTCGTGAAAACGACAAGTTGAAAGCAGCTCGCGCCAAGGACGTATCTGAGGCGCGTGCTCTTCGGGAGGAGAACCAACAGCTGGCGGCTGCTGCCGCCGACAAGGAGAAGGCCTTCAAGGCCCTCGAGGTTGAAGTTCAGGCGCGACTCGAGGCCCGCTCCAAGGCTGCCCAAGCTGTGAATGAACAGCTTCGGCTGGCCAGGGAGACTGCGCGAAACGCAACCGAGAGGGCTGCCAAGGCTGAAGCCATTGCTGAGCCTTTGCGTGTGGAGAATGAGGAGCTCAAGGCCAAATTAGAGGCTCTCCAACGCGCTCATGATGCCTTGGCAATGGAAGATGCCAAGAAACTCCAGGAAATCCTGGACCAGAGGGGGGTGCTTGACCACACCGAGCGGAAACTTAAGGGCGTCGAAGAGGCTGCCGCAAAGGAAGTTTTACTTGCCAACCTTAACAAGAGCGAAGCCGAACGCGCCCATAACGAAGCTCAAGCTGCCCTCCAATGGCTTCTTCGAGAAGCGTTGCCTCAGGTATGTTTAGTTTTATCTTCATGCTTTTCTTTTGTAAGAAAAGGTTCTAATACTTGTGTTTTCTTTGTAGGTTGTGCGTCGGGTCTTTTCAGAGACCTCTTACGATGATGCTATGACCGCAGCCCTCAACGCTTCTCATGAGGATGGGGAAAAGGCCGGCTTCTTGCTTGGTCTAGGGTTTGTTGAGAAAGGCGTCCCGCCTTCCAACTTCCCTTTGTTCGATGTGGATACCGAAGCCATTTATGACCAAGCATTGAACCAATACACCGCCTTCCCGCATCCAGTGGTGGAAAAGGTGGACGAAGTAGCTGCTGCTGATGATGGGTTAGCTGTCCTCAAAGCGTTCCTCGAACCACCCCGTTCTTCTGACGGAGCGGGTCCAAGTGGAAGCGGCCCTGAAGCTTGATCCTGAAGATCCCTTCCCATTGCTAAGATAGACTTGTATAGTTTTATTCTTTTAGGCGGGTAGTTACCCGGCCATTCTTGTAATATATTCTTGAAATATTAATCTTTTTGCGTATAAGATTGTTATTTCCTTCTTTGGGTTCCTTGCTTTATAAACTTATGACTTGCATACTTAGTTTAAATTAGCAATTTTCCAAGTGTTTAGAATAAGAACCTTTGAACGTGGTTAATAATGGGTTAAAGTTTCGCTTCCTCCTTCGTGATTGTGCGGGTAGAACCGTCACTTGCACTTGGTAGGATGGCTAAACTTTAACCTTCATCTGACCTGCGTGTAGGTTTTCCTTTTCGAAATTTCTAAGGCATTAAGATAAGTTAACCTTTGAACGTGGTTGATAATGGATTAAAGTTTCCGCTTCCTCTTTCGTGATTGTGCGGGTAAAACCGTCACTTGCACTTAGTAGGATGGCAAAAGTTTACCCTTATCTGACCTGCGTGTAGGTTTTCCTCACCTTTTGAGGATAAGTTAACCTTTGAACGTGGTTGATAACAGGAAGTCTTGCTTCCTCTTTCGTGATTGTGCGGGTAGAACCGTCACTTGCACTTAGTAGGATGGCAAAACTTTACCCTTATCTGACCTGCGTGTAGGTTTTCCTCACCTTTTGAGGATAAGTTAACCTTTGAACGTGGTTGATAACAGGAAGTCTTGCTTCCTCTTTCGTGATTGTGCGGGTAGAACCGTCACTTGCACTTAGTAGGATGGCAAAACTTTACCCTTATCCTTTTTAAGAATTTTGTTTTGAACCGTTCGATGCGCGGTTGTCGATAGGTTAGTGTTCGGTTTCCTTTCATGATTCATGCGGATAGACCGGCACTTTCATTTAATGGGATAATTGAACTCTTCCCCTTCAACTGACCTGCGTGAAGGTTTGTCAAGTTATTGGGTTCGTGCGGGTAGGACCGCCTTCCCACGCAACGACTTCACGTAATGTGAACGCCGTCACCAGTGTTGCATAGTTTAACCGTTCGACGCGCGGTTGTTGATAGGTTATTATTCAGTTTCCTTTAATGATTCATGCGGATAGATCGGCACTTTCATTTTTGGGTGCTGAACTTTTTCCCAAACTGACATGCGTGAAGGTTTGTCACGTTATTGGGTTCGTGCGGGTAGGACCGCCTTCCCATGCAATGACTTCACGTAATTATGCGGTGAAAACCGGCATATTAGTGTTCAGAAAAGTATAAATGTAAAATCATCAGCTTCGATGTTCTTAAAGAGAATCATTTCCATTAGAAGTGGCTCTTGGCCTTTTCTTTACAAATTGGAATTGATTTACATGCAGACTGTGTAAATGAGCTCCCTTCCATGTTGGGATGGGAGTGCCATCGAGCCGATACGCACCTGGTTCGGGATCTCGTTCTTTACGCAGCATGTAGTCTCGATTTTGAAGCTGGAATTGATTCGTGTTTTCCCCAGCTGAGGTTCTATACGCACCCGCCTGCTCAGCCTTTATTGTGCCACGAGGTGCGCGAGCGTCCCATCTCTGACAAATGCTTCGACCATGTCCTTTACGTCTATGCATTCTTCAGTGTTGTGGCCTTTTGTCTTGTGGAAGTCACAGTATTTGCTCCGATCAGCATCGTGACGATGTCGGATTATTGGAGGCTTTGGCCATGGGAGCTCTTCAGTGGCGAATATCTCAGTGACGCTTTTGGTGAGTGGCGTCCATCTGGAGTTCCGGTGCGACTGTACATTATCCCTTCCGCCTACTCGATGTTGCAAGCCGGATGAGGTGTCAAAGTTTACCCTTGACTGCCAAATGCCTAGCTTCCGTTTTTTATTTAGTCTGGCGGTGAGGACGTTGTCTTCTCTCGTCTTCTGAGTGTAGAGGTTTGTGCTCTGTGGGAGATCTCTACCCAGTTGCTTCTCTGTTTCCGCATAGCGTTTTGCTGCTGTCATGATGCCATCCCATGTGGATGGCATGCCATCTTTACCCGTTAGGGTGCGGATGAGCTCTGGGTCATGTGCGCCCTGGATGAAGGCAGCGCGAACAAGATCTTCGCTGATATTGCCCAAACTTAGCTTCTTTGAGTTGAAGCGAGTGATGAAGTTTGGCAGAGATTCATCTTCCTCTCGTATGCATTTGAGGATTGTCCATTGCTCCTCGGTATACTTCCGTTGCTGGCTGAAGTGTTGGCTAAACTTCTGTTGGAAGTCTGCCCAGTCGTAGATGTGGTTGACCGGTAGACGATCAAACCAAGCTCTAGCAGCCCCAACAAGCGTCATTTGGAACATGTAGCACCACGTGGGTTCCGTCCAATTGCTGACGGTTGCCCCCGCTATGAACCTGTTCAAATGATCGTCTGGATCAGATAAACCGTCATATGTGCCTATGTTAGGCATTTGTTTGGCACTCTTTGGGGCGATTGCTTCCGCAATGTCCCTTGCAAACTTGGACGTTCCTGCATTCGCAACGTTTGGTCTGAACGTTTTGGAGAAGTCTCGTGGACTTCCACTTGTGCTTTTTGGTTTGAAGGCTTGTCCAAAATGCCTTTTCGGTTGGGATTCCGTTTCCTTACGCTTCCCTTTTGCCCTATGGCGAGGGTTCGCGTCGGAGTCAGATTCCTCCGAGTCATCCTCCCAGTATTCGAATTCGTCGGCCTGTTGCACGGAACGCAAGCGTTCGTCCAACTCAGCCTGGAATTCCTTTTGTCGTGCCTCCGCCCATGCCTTAACTTCATCGAGAGTCTGGCGGGGGAGTCTTCGTTTCTCAAACTGGGTATCGGTGGATCCCAGTAGGCGATCATTTACTGCACTTGCCCCAGCTTTGGTAAGTGGGGTAGTGTTCGTAAAATTTACTTCACTTGCTCCGGCTTCGGTAGCCGAGGTAGTGTTCGTAAAAACTGTGTTGCCGGTATTCCTCCCAGTAGCTGGGGTTGTGGTTACCGGAATTTCTCTAACCATCTTTGTAAAAGTTTGAAAAAACTGGAGAAAATTGTAGTTCTAGCTTTATGCACGGATGGCGCCAATGAAGAAACACTAACCGGACCCCGGACAGATTACTGGTAACCTGGGGGTTGGATAGCTGTTTCCCACGAGGGGTTAGACCCTTGGAAGATGGTTCTTCTGATAACCTGCAAAACAGACACCGTGAGCTCGTCACTGAGAAGGGGGGGGGGGTTCCTCCTTGTGACCACCCTCCGGCGTGAGAATCAGACTAGATTGCTCTTTAAATATAAAAGTATATTAAGAGATTGCTAGAGCAGATATCAGGTATATATATGATGATAAGAGATAATGTAATAATGTGTTGAGATGATCATACCATTTGGGGTATTTATAGCCGAAGGTAGGTTTCCAAGGAGGTATGGCCGGCTGCTACAGTGTTCCTGTTTATCAACAGTAGCCTACGCACGTGCCCTGCTGGTAGTTGGTGGGTAGGCAGCGGCTGATAGTGACCAGGCCTGCTGTGTACTATTCCCTTTCCACCAACTGCCGGTTACGCACGTGGTATGACAGTAGTTGGTGAGTAGGCAGCGGCTAATAGTGATACAGTACAGGAGCATGCTGCTCGCCATACTGTATCAGTGAGCTGTCGTATCTCTGATCAGATCTTTCGCCCATACCTCGTCAGGTACAGTAAAAGATCCTTCAGTATACGGACTGGCTTATTTGGGCGGGAGTATTCCCCCTCCCGCCTCTGTGCGGGATTGCTCCCGGCTTGGCTCTTTCCTTCAGGTGACACTGAATGATCGAGAGCTAAGTGCCTTGTGCGTGTAGCCATGCTGCACGGGTGGCCTTCCCTAATGGCTTGTATCCGAGGCTGCGGGGACAGGCGGAGTCCTTCACCATTGGGAGGCATTTCCTGCGGGACCAGCTTGCGTACTGCGCGTAAGGACGTCACGTCTCTGAGCATGGTTGGTTCTGCGGATCCAGTTGGTCTCTGCGCAGACTTCCCTGTTTAGGGTGAGTCTTGCGGGTCCAACTGGGCTCTGCTGGGACCTACCTCTTCAGTATATGTTTCTTTTTAACAATGGAATGCACTAGTTAATTGATAATTTTTTTAAACTACGAATATTATCATACCCTTATTTAGCAACTTACACAATAATTACTCCTTGTCTAGGATTGAACCCATGGCCTCTTATCTAACAGGCTTGCACCTTTACTATATAGGCTAGTCCCGCAATGGCTTAATTATTCAAACTTAACTATATTATATTTAGGTATATTGGTTTTTATTAATCTCAACTATTACATTTTGAACACTGTCGGTCTCAACTAACGAATTGGCTCCTGACGATCCAAACTTATAATGCTTTGTTTCCAATAGTCCGCGACTAACAGAATCCTAACGTCGTTAGTTACATGTCGCCGGAAAAATGTTTTTGGCTGGAAAACTCAACATTTTCATCCCAAACATCATTGTAACTTTGTATCGAGCCTTTAAGAACCTTTATTATTGAGGTTGCCGGAATCCTAGAACCATCGTCGGAATCGGTTGGCGGTGCTCAAGTGGTGTTGGTTGGTTGGTGGTGGTCAATTGGTGGCGGTGGCGGTGTCAGGTGGTGTTCTCCAGGAATAAATGTGAGTTTTTTGGCCAAAAACATTTTTCCGGCACGACGTTAGGATTTTGTCAGTCGCAGACCGTTGGGAATAAATACGTTAAAAGTTGAGACTATCATGAGTCAATTCGTTAATTGAGACCGGCAGCGACCAAATACGATAGTTAGGATTAATAAACCAATATACTTTATATTTAACGTACATCTATCACCGCATGAAAACAAAACAGTCTGATCAGAAGCCCTAAAAACTATATCTTTAATTTCCAATAATTAAAGAGAAATGTGAAATTATGACATAGCATAAAAACGACACGTGCAATTTAATCTTATTAAAAAGTATACAATTAATTATGAATAAATTACATCCATAATCAGTTAATCACCACCCTAATCATATACATATAAATGATGGTTTGAAAACGTGTTTGGAAGGAGTTAAATGTTGCACCCCAAAACCAGCAACACGACGGAAACCTTCTTAAGATAGTGATATTATTATTATTATGACAGAATTACAAATTTTGTCTTTTAAAAAAAGCCAAAAACCGGTTCGTGTCCTTTTCTAAGTTTCCTTGCAGGCGGTGTCCTTTAAACTTTTTTTTTCTACACGTTATGTCCTTTACGCTAACTGGGTTAGAAAAACTCAGTTAAATGCCCTCACGTGAGACGCATGTGAGGGCATTTTTGTCTTTTCACCACCTGCAACTTCTTCCTCTTTCTTCTTCATTTTTCTTCTTTCATCCTACCAACACACTCTTATAACATTCATCTTCTTCACTCACTCTCTCTCTCTCTCTATAACATTCATAAGATTCAGAACTACCACCATCACCAACCAGCCACCACATGCCACCACCGCCATCACCACCCATCACCTGCTGTTGCGACCACTAATTTCCACCGGCAGCAGAAGGTTGAAATTGAATAGAGATTTGGGAGGCCACTAAAGATCCAAACCCAAACCCTAAATCATTTCACTGTTTGCAAACCCAAATCCCTTATTGATTCTCAATTATCTGCATTGTAGTTGCAAGCCCTAATTTTTATATATCAATCTATGGAGCCGTTGGTGGATGTGCGTGTATTGAATCAGAGCCGTTCATGAATTAGGGGTTGGGTGGCGGATGGTGATTAAGGGTTTGGTGTGGGTTATTGGGAAGGATGACGTGGAGGGTTTGAACACAAAAATGCCCCAAATTTGAACACAAACCTGAATCGGAATCAGTTTCTGAAGACAACCCATTTGAGCCCCAAGTTTTAGGGCTCCAAATCGACGAAATAAGTTTACTTGCACCGCCGGCGACGATTTTGGCCGGAAAAAGAAGGCCGTTACGCCAATTGGAGGGTTCCGGTCGGTCGTACGGAGTGGTTCTGGCGGAAATTGGTTTCCGTTTTGATATTTTACCGCCGGATCTGGCGTCTACGGCGGCGGGAAGACCGGAATCCATGGTGGGAATTGGTGTTTGGGAGTATGTGGGAGTCGGAAGAGATGTGAATCGGCGTTTGGTGGTGGTTATTGTGGGAGTGGATGAATAAAGAAGAAAAATGAAGAAGAAAAATGAAGAAAAATAATAATAAAGAAGAAAAATGAAGAAGAAAGAGGAAGAAGTTGCAGGTGGTGAAAAGACAAAAATGCCCTCACATGCGTCTCACGTGAGGGCATTTAACTGAGTTTTTCTAACCCAGTTAGCGTAAAGGACATAACGTGTAGAAAAAAAAAGTTTAAAGGACACCGCCTGCAAGGAAAGGACACGAACCGTAATTTGGCTTTTTTTAAAGGACAAAATTTGTAATTGGGTCTATTATTATTGTATACAAATGATGGGCCCACTGTACCCGGCCCCACACACCCACCAAACCCCTAACCCCAATACCCCCTACATACATATACAACCTGTCATGCCTTGAATACAGCCTGGTACTTAATTAACTTGATATTGTTTTAACTTTTAACATATATAGATGTTACAACTTACAACTTACAATCATATAAACATATATAGCATGAAGAAACCAATAAGATAAGTATAATAACTTTAAATAATTCATCTCAAACTATGATAAGCAAAACTTAAGTAAATATACAAATCTATATATTATATGTCTTCATAAGCTTTAAGCTACACATACAAATTAAGCAACGTGTGACTTGAAAGTTGAAATGAAGTGTAGCTAACCTAGCAGTCAAGATTCATTTGATGAGAACGAAAACACATTAACTGTAAAACTACACGTGTTCATGATGAATGCAGAAAGATAAGTGTACGCCTTCGAGTTTTCCATCCTCATCAAGTTTTTAGAGCTTCAAGAATCAAGACATGGCCCATATGGTGCCGTACATTTGTTTCGTGAATTCGCTACTGACTTTTTGCCTATCGTTGGTTTGCTTGTGTGGTCAACCAGGCTGGTCCATGCGGTTCATATTGCCTTCATTCTGTCTTGATCTTTTCGCCTCGGTTTCATTTATATAGTTCCTTGTAAACTTACTCACGATACAATTAGTAACAAAACATTACAAATTTGCACTAAAAAACATGTTAAAAGGTAGGGAAATGAGTTTTAACTTTTAACACATGTATCATTTATAAGCACACATTACAAGTCGAGCTTCGATCAAGGCAACGTCATGTATCATTTATAAGCACACATTACAAGTCGAGCATTAAGGCAGCGTCGATTGTTTGGCTCTTTAAGTTAACTCAAATTTTAATTATGTAACTTATAACTTACGAGCAATGACATATTTTCCCTCTCTGGCTTCTAAAATGCATCTTACGCAACCTCAAATTTTAACGATGGATATAAATATAAATTTGCAATTCAATATTGAGAAAATACTAATTTCAACATTAATTTTCCTAATATACTAAATAACAATCTTAATAAACGAGTTAACTAGTCGAATAACAAGCTTTTTGCAAGACGAGTCCGAGCTCACGCTTCAACTCAGTAAACATAAACGAGCTGATAGCTCTAGTTGTAGCATTTTGGTATATCTAAATTGGATAGAACTGGACCAGCTGTTTAAGGTGGATGCTTATATAGAATTGGACCAACTAGTGTTCAAAATTCATAGAAGAAAAAACTATCTGGGAGAATTATAAATATGATAATGAAACTATAAATATGATAATGATTATAGGGACATGTTACCTAACAATTTATTATAGTGATATTTATTATAGTGATAATGGCATTTGTTTTCTATTTTATTTGTTTTGTTGGTAGTAAATTTTGTAACCACATAAATTATAAGGCATTGTGTTGTCCTCTCATATGAGATGTCATCTCAAAAAAGATACAAAAAAGAAACAAAAAATAGTTTAAGAAGTTAAAGCACTATAATAAATCAAAATATAATCGCCATAGTGAAGAAAGACTATTGATTTATATTTACCGATATATACTTTACTTGGAGCAAATTCAAAAGTTAATATTTGGAGCAATGGATAAAAGCAATTGCATAACTTCTAATTCGTTAAAACATGTCAAATATGAACAACAAGACGTTTTTATAACAGATCGGTTATTATGACAAACAGTCATAGACGGTTTATCCGACTTTTCAACATAATCCTGCCTTAAAATTAACTTTGACGGTCTTTTTCCTCTTAACACTCATCTCAATTTGATTTCGTTTTCTCTTAAAAAATAACACAAATTATAATTCTCCCTATCTAAATTCAGTCATTTTAATTCATTTAACTTCAATTCAAAATATCAAATTACATTTTCCTTAAAACTTTATCATTTTTCCCTTATAGATCATTTTCTTACATCTTAAAAACATAAATGCTTTAATTATCTAAGATTTTTTTACCAACTTGTCATGTGGTTCTTTAATCTTTAATATTCTATCATTATTCTCTTTTATCTTAAAAAATGAAATGTTATATTATCTAGGATTTTTTACTAACTTGTCATGTGGTTCTTTAAGATTTTATCATTCTTCTATTTAGTATCATTCCTTTTTTTTTAAAAAAAAGTATCATTGTTCTATTGAGTCACTTATAAAGTTTTTATTTTATCTTAAAGACATGAATGTTTTATTTTATCTAAGATTTACCAACTTGTCATGTGGTTCATTTCACAATGCCATCTTCATTCCAACCCTTTATATACACCCAGCCACCCACCTTACATTCTCATGCAACCATGGGTGCTTGTACTTCATGCCACACAACCCCGGTCACCACGGGAATGCTAATCTTACCCGATGGCCAATTACACGAATTCGCCCACCCTATCAACGTTTCCGATATCCTCAACAAGTACCCATCCACCTTCATATGTAACTCGGACGAAATGGACTTTGACGACGTCATTGCCCCAGTTGAAGACCACGAGGATCTTCAACCAGGGCAACTTTACTTTGCCCTACCTTTAAAACGTCTGCACCATCCCCTCCAGCCAGAGGAGATGGCCGCATTAGCAGTGAAAGCCAGTGCTGCATTTGCAAAATGCAGCAGCACTGGCCGTCACACTAAAAAAAATATCTGCTTCACCACGTCGTCTGAAAAACGACGTGTGAAGAGTTCTAGTAGGGTGGCAGATGTTCAAATCATCGGTTTGAGCAGAAAGAGCGGTGGTGGTGGTGGTGCTGGTGCTGGTGCTGGTGCTGGTGGTGGTAAAAAAAGTAACTTTAAGGTTATGTTGAGTGCTATACCGGAGTAAAAGCTATAAATTGGATGGTTTTGTAGATATGGTAAAATGGTCATATTGATGTGAAGGTGATTTACCCTAGCGACAATGTCGTTTTTTAGCCTTTCACTTTATACCTTTTACCATATTGGGAATATTGTTACCTTTTTACCCGTGGCATATGGGTTACTACTATAAAGATGTTGCTTTTGATATAAGAACTTTATATTATAATTAATAATAATAATTCTATGGTTATATGAGAAGTTTCTGTAACGTGTAATAGATATAGAAATTTAATATAAACATTGTTATCATGTATGGGTGTTTTTCATGTGTATTATCTTTGAAGGATTTGTTTTTATTTGGAATGTGCTAAGTCACTAAATTAACCAAAATTTTAATTATAGTTATACACTTACGATCTATTAAAGTACCCATATTGATAATCGAAAATCGCATTAACAATGTCTCGGTTCGGTAATGGACTAATGGTCATTTACCTAGAAGACACTGTATAGACAGGGCTGTGTCTTAATTCAGAATCAATAATATGTTCAGAACTATATTAGATCTTATACTATTATATTAATTGACTAGAATGAACATGGAATGTGTTATATGATTCTTGCGATTTTGCTACAAGTTTGTGTCTTCATTCAAAACCAATAATATGTTTAGAACGATATTAGATCTTATACTATTATATTCAAAACCAATAACAAAATGTTGAATTATTTGACATTTATTAAAATTATAATTCCAATTTCATTATTAAGCAAACATGTTTTATCATAACAAAAAGCCACTCAAAACTCTATAGGAAAATATCCCACCAACAAGAGGCACTCAAAACTCTTTTTCTTATAAAAAGTGAGTGAAATGATTTGAACTTTGAAGTGATCAAAAGTGTGTAAACATCATTTTCGCCTTAGGTCATGGTAGTTACAACGATACCATCCGATATCACTCGCTCATGATCATTCCATCAAATTTATTAGAGATCGTTGATAACTTTTTAAGCAAGTGAAACTTGTTGCGATGTAGTAGAACCAAACATACTCGCCTTATAGTAAGCTAGCTATAAACAACAATTTTTATTTTCCAATTCGCATGATATCAACATTTTTAGCTTGAGTATATGTTTTGAAACATGCACCTATAGTAAAAACGTTTTTTTGTTTCTTTTGAACATCATTACCATAAATAACTACACAATTAAGTTATGATACTTTTTAAAATAAAAGTCACATCTATAAATGCATAAGAATGCAATAATAATAATATTAATAATGAAATTAAAAATAATAAAAAAAAAAGCTTGGAAAATGAAGCACACTAAAAAACAAGTAAATTAGAAACTTTGATGTTCCACTTATTTCTACACATGTGCCCATTCTTTTAAGTAATGGTGTGGCCACAAATCTTAGGTCGTTGTTCCCTAATTTGTTCTTTAGGAATGATGAAACCTACTATTTTGTGGGTTACTTGTTCCAACATTGCAATAATTGCGATGTATGAAGGGAAAATCATCAACATTTTATAATGGGCTAGCGACAATTGGTCTGGGACCCTATCTCTTTAACTTTCATGCTAGTTCTTGCTCTAGCATGAAAGTTCTATTTTAGAGAAGGCCCGTAAAAGGCCCCCCTTTCCAAAAATAGGCCTCGTGAAAGCGTGATATATCAGCGTGTTCTGCGAGCAATCAATCGCTATGATATGGTTTTACCATGTTGGATCGGAGGCAGATAAGAACCACAAAAAGAGACCAGTACCTTTCGTATAAGAGAGCCAACAAAGGTACTCATGCCCGATTGAGGGGCAATCATATGCTTATGTGAAAAAACGTTCCTCTCGTCGGTGTTCTACCGAATTGAACTAATAATAGTTTATCAATGTCTTCTTTCTTATCGAGATAACCTGAACAATTTCAAGGTTAGAATGGATAATGAATGTTATAGCTTACATTATTTAAGAATAAAATAATAAAAAAAAGGAGAGAAATGCTAAACCAAAGCGTTCTTTGGGCATAGCAGCGAATTCTTTCAGAAGTCAGTTGACTGCTTCTATAGAAAAGACTGACATTATAGCCATTTTTAATAAGGCTTCGCCCAACAAGCGCAACTTGTTGCATGTTTTCTTTCTATATCAATGTAAACTCTACTTTTTAATGAAACATATTTAAAAAGAGTCTAACCACTACTTTTATTGTTATTAACAAAAACAACATCTTTGTATTATAACTTATGTCACATTCATGCTTTATTATTTTTTTTAAACAAAACAAAATCTGACGTATTATCAACTATAAATACTTTTGTCGTTCCCAAGCAAGTTCTTTAACCACAACTATCGACCTAGCACAACTACACTTGTGATGGCATCATCCAAAATCCACATCAAACACAACTGTATGGCTATTTGTTGCACATTGTGTGAGTAGTGTTTTACATATTATTGGTGTGTATACATTACCATGTTACATACACACAAGTGTCCGGTTTTCGTGCATTAACAAAGACCAATGGAAATCGAAAACACGAGTTCGTTTCGTTTGGTTCGGTATTGTGGGTTCATATTGCCTGATTTGGGAACCTTGCACCTACTCGATCCTATTCAACTATCCATTTGAAGTGAAACAAACACATCATGCTTTTTAATTAGCATCATATGGTCTATTTATTTCAAGTGATGGGATTGTCGGGGGAATAATTAGACAAAAGTTATCTTTCTAAGAACATATACAACGCGGGATCCATTGGAGCATCTATGGTACCAGGGCCGTTCTCTGAGATTTCGGATGCTTTATACAAGTATACGAAAGTTGTCTCTTGTATATAATTATTTTCTCAAAGATCAATGGTAATTGTGATAATAATAATAATAATAATAATAATAATAATAATAATAATAATAATAATAATAATAATAATAATTCGTATTGTGGCCCTAGATATTGAATTAACCATATATCTTAAATAAAAAATTGGGGCTTAAGTTAAAATTCAAAAATACCTGTTGTGAATTGTGAACTGGACTTATACTTATAGTTATATAAAATGGGCTTAAGTTACTTATAAAGTTATAATTTAAATCAAAATTTCAAGCCCCGACAAGAACGGGTCCTAAACAGCGACCGAGACTTCTATGAGGGATCATATCTTGCAATAAAGGCCGGCTCAACGAATGTGGAGACCTAAATCGAAACAAGATTTTGTGATCTTTTCATGACAATTGTAAAGGAAAAAAATTTGCTTAATACATGTTTTGAACTCATAACCTATACTTCAATAATAAACAAGTCTACCACCACACCAATACTTTGAGTTTACTTAACTATTATAATATATCTATATATAATGTTTTTTTAACTTGGAGGCTTAATTAATTGTGGGCCTAAAGCCCTAACTTGTTTTTCCTATCACACGACCCACCCCTGCCTGCAATGACATGGTAATCTTTGGGTTTTAATTGTTTCATTTTCTTCTCTAAAAAGCCCGACAATAAACCATAGAAATACTAACATTAGTACATTATTCACCTCATACCGGACTGGATAAGCCTATAAATCATCGGCCTTTTTTTTGCTTATTAAATGGGCTTCCTTAAGCCCAACAAGTAAACATCTATCCCCTTAAAGGCCTGACTTTATACCCAAAACTCCAAAAGAATTGACCCTTAAGCCTAATTTAATTTAGAAATGCACAACGATTTAGAACCTGACTGGATTTGGTCAACAATGGTCAAAACCGGATTTGATTGAATCCAGTTTTTTAAAAATAGCGGTTTCAGATCGGATTGGTATCGGATTTGATTAAATAAACTGACTTTATTTTGTTTTTAAGCTTTCTTTTCAAAACTACAAAAAGAACCAGCGGAAGATTTGATTGATTACATTTCGATGCCTTTGAGAGTTTGAGAGACTAGAGAGCGTGTTTGAGTTTACAAGAGACTAGCTTGAATCCTCTGTATTACACGAGTAATGAATTAAAATATAATATTTAATAAATAGTTAAAATACAAGCTTAACAGCAAATAAATGAGTAGATCATATTAGTTAGTTTAGGAAAATACTTAATAAAAATTAATTGCATGATGTTAATAATTTACTGTTTATATAAATAACAAAAATTTGTAACTTAAGGAAAATCATAAATTGATTCATTCATAATCATTGAAATTATAACTAACATCTATTAATAGTAGATAATTTAAAAAATGTAATATTTAAAGATGACAAATAAATACTATTATTGAATTGCCATATATGATTAATGAATTAATGAAATTAATAATAATCAAATAACACGTGAGTATTAATGTGGGAGTTACAGGTGACAATATCTTCCAGCAATAAGATTAAACTAACATATTGGTATCTATATACCGACAATCGTAGACAAAAGGGTCATTTGGGCGGTCTTAATGGTAAAAAAAACAGTTATCTTTTAGATAAAACGATAAAATGGGCTACATTAACGATAACTAAGCACTAGCTCAAAACCCCGGATCTTAAACTGGTTTCTCTCAAATCGGATCTAACCCCTATATATATGAATATGTACCAAACCGACAAATCCGATCCAAACAAAACCGGATCTGCTAAATCGGGTTTTACGACCTGATCGAGTTCTGATTAGGTTTATTGTCCCACCAAAAGTAGTAACTTCCAAAAAGAATTCACGTGCGGCTGCTAAATCAAAACCACATCACGTGGGTACCATTTGCCAACTGCCCAAAGTCAATAAACACAATATTATTTACTTTATTTGCTTGTAAGAACTAAAATGACCATATTACCCTTCAACAACCATTTCCCACTTCACAACAAACCAATCCAACTAAGGGCAATATCGTCCATCAACAATCAAAACCCAAATATAAAAAAGTACCCAAATCAAACTTTTGTTTCTCATACAACCCAAAAAAATAAAATGAAGCAAATTCTCTTAATCTTAATCTTAGTAGTACTCATATGGCACACCACTGCGCAACCACCACCCGCGGTGGTGATACAGCCAGACGGCTCCTGGACGCCCACAACCAAGCGCGGGCCGACGTGGGTGTCAGCCCGCTAAAGTGGAACTTCCAGCTGGCCAAACCCACTAGTTTACTCGTGCGGTTCCAAAGGGACCGAGAAAACTGCCGCTTCGCAAATTTAACGAGCGGCAAGTACGGTGGCAACCAACTGTGGGCCACGGGGGAGGTTGTCACCCCCCGGAAGGTTGTGGATAATTGGGTAGCTGAAAAGCAATATTACACACACGATACTAATTCGTGTGCACCGGATCATCGGTGCGGGGTGTACACGCAAGTCGTGTGGCGGAACACCTTAGAAGTCGGGTGCGCCTTAGCGAGTTGTCTACCGGATCAATCAACGTTAGCCATTTGCTTTTATAATCCCCCCGGAAATGTTATCGGAGAAAGCCCTTATTAATCAACGGTTCGGTCCAGCTACTAAGTTTGTGTTGAAAAATTAAAAATTAAAATAATATTTTTGTTTGTTTTATTTTGTTTTTTTTTAAATAATTAATGTCTAGGACTTAGGTGATCAATGTGTAGCATGTGAATGTGATGCATTAATGAGTTGTACTCTATTATCTGTTATATTACTCTATTGTCCAATAACAATATTATTATCATCACTTAAATGTACAACTTTTATTACAACACAAAGAACATATTATTATTTAACAAGTTCCTTACTAACAAGATACCTAAAACTAAAATCATAACCAACCCATTCAATCTTCTTCCTTAACTTACCCAAATGATGTTTCTTTATGTTTTTCTTAACATTATTCGGTAAACAAATGTGGACCATTTCAACGACACCCGTCGCGCATAAACCCGAATCTTTCGCAAAGTTTTCGATAACTTTTGGTAAAAGAATTCTTTGATCTTTTCCTATACCGAATGTCGCCTGGATGAACTCTTCTTTAGCCATTTCTAGCTCGTTGAAAACTCGTTTTGGTGTGTAAACACGAACCTGTTACAACATGGGTTCATTAATTCATATGTAACTTAAATAAGTTGGTCACATAATAATAATAAAATGTACCGCGGGATCAGAATGGCATCCGGAACATAGGGCAAAGTGCAAAAGCGGTTCTTGATGATCGATTGCGTACGCTTGTCGTTCGTCTCCTGTTTTTAGTTTTGTTCTTGACGATAATAATAAACGAAGCCACTGCATACACGGGTTAGGAATATTGTGTTGTAGAAGAATAACAAAAGTTATAAAAATGTCACATTAACATATTTTATGTAATCTAAAGTAGGGATTTACCTGTCCGGGACGAGACATTCGACATCCTAGAATGTGGTTTTGAATCACATCCGCGCTTACTATGTGACCACCAACGTTATACGCAGCCTAAATCACCCCATACATAATATAAGAAAGTTTAGTGTTACATATTGGTAATAACATGTTATTAAACTTAGTGATATTAGTTGCATAAAACAACATATAAGCATTACCTTCAATAGTAAGAAAACTCTCTTCATATTATTTTGTGGGATTCCATATGCCAAAATAGCCTGTTTGTAACAACACAAAATATTATTTCAAATCTATGCAATCAATATCAGTGGTATCTCGGTTATCGGTCCTCATGTGAAATTTAGTCAAAATATCGGTCTATTTATTAGTACCGATAATATCAGCGATATTGACTGATATTTGACCGATATTCCCGATATCAGTGTTTTAAGTCTTAATTTTTAACTTTTAGTGTTTAATGTTAGTGTTTTGAGTCTTAATCAGTTCCTACTTGCTACAACTATTAGTGTTTTGCTAGTTGCAAAAGGATAATTTGTTAATATATATAAATTCTGCATGATATTAAAATTACCGATATCCCACTGCGATAACTGATATCTCAAATATCGGTCCGATATCCGATATTTTTCCGCATTAACTGCTTAGCTTCAAATATCATATTAATAAACCAATAATATAACTTAATGAACAAAAATCATACATGCATCACCAATGCATTATGCACATTGATCCAAAATGCCAACTTCTCTTCATGCTTCAGTTTCTTCGGATTCACGTCTTCTAATCGAGTAACAAGCGACCTAAAACAACAAATTTAATCAAAATAAACCAATGCAAATATTTTTTATTTTTATTTTTTATATTTTTTTCATAAAATTTAATCACCTGAAGTCATGCAAGATGTTTTCAACTTCACTAACTCGTTGATTATCTTTATAAAGACATTGAATCTCAACCATAGTATTATACGGTCCACTAAACTCCTTAACCCCTTGAACATAAAAAGGGTTATCTAACTGCACATCAAAAGACGACGCGTCTCGTCTAAACCCCGGGCCCCACATCATGTCGGGCAAGTGTTTTGGTGAGAAAGTGTTCATGGATGATGACGATGATGTAGGCGATGAGAGACCGTGGTTAGTTAATGTGGGGTCTGCAAGCTTGCAGTATATAACTGATATGCATTTCACCATTTCTTCTGAAACCTTGTTTGGTGTCATGGGAATGTGATCGGTTATTTTGGTACCGAGATGTTCAGCTAGACTCGTTATGTTTGAAGACGTATGCGCATACTGTGTAGGAACCATAATACCATATAAAGTCATTAACTTGAACATCTTATTATATATAAGATTTTAGAGTTAAATAACGCCATAACGGTGTGGTTTGACCAAACTACCCTTCTAGTTCATTAGTTTAAATTTGACTTTTTTAGTCAAACAGTTTCATTTTCGTATCAGTTAAAGTCCAACTCACTAACCCCTTCCAAAATTTTCTGTTAACTTTTTACTAAAATACCCAAAATACCCTTAGATTATTTGTATTAAACATAAAGTACTATAATACGAATAATATACGGGTATTTAAATTTCTTATATTTAATACGAATAAAGTTCTATAGTCTTTCGGTGATGGTATTTTATGTTTAATTTGAATAAAGTATTTTATATTTTATACGATTATTACAAGGGTATTTTTGTCTTTTATTAAAGAGACAAAATTTAATGAAACCATTGGACTAAGATAGTCAAATTTAGACTAATGAACTAAATGAGTTATTTGCGTCAAACCACAGAGACTAAAACCGTATTTAACTAACAATTTACAATGAAAGTTAATATTTTTATGTCAAATATCAAACTTACCTCCATCATAGATGGTGGTTGAGAGTGACACGCGCATAAAGATTTGTCAACAATGTCGGGTTGTGTTCTTGTTATCGAAGAGTGACAATGTTGAACACTCGAAGCTAACACTACATTGTCTTCAAAGAATGTTTTGTGATTGTGTGGTAATGAGATATCGGCTCTCGAAGTTTCTAGAAGCTTCCCTCGTGGCGTAACTAATGGTGGTTTTAAGTTTTGATCATTTCTTGATGGTGATGATGGACATAAAGTTTGTTGATTAAATGTCTTTTGGTATAATGAGAGAAGATAATGTTCTAAATGTGATACTTCATACTCCAAAACCGCAATTTCTCTAATCAGCTCTATTGCAGACTGCAGCCATTATGAGAAAAAAAAAGTTCGTCTATTGGTTAACGCAGACATGGAATTAAGGCTATTCAAAAAGCTCGGCTGTTTCTTGAAAAAAGCTCGTTTATACACAAGTCAAGCCTGAGGCAGAGTTGGCTTGGGTCGTGACTTGCTCGATAATTGGCTCGTTTATTTGAAACCCCAAATGATATTAATAATAATAACATATTATGGTATTGACAAAAAAATGATACATATATTTTCTTGATCTTTAAATAAGTTGAAAAAAATAACACGTAAAATACGTGTTTCGATCTTCAAAAAAATTAAAAACAAAACACAAAAATGATACATATAATATGCCTCTTGATCTTTAAAAAAGATTGGGAAAGAAAACATAAATAATACATATAATATGCCCTCAAATCTTTTAAAAAATTGAAAAGAAAAACAAAATAATGCATACAATGTTACAAATTCTATAGATCATAAGTTTTGTGTCATGTGTATGTTAAAAAAGTTTTTTTTTTGTATTTAATATATCAATATATGTAACAAAAATTAACGAGCCGGCTTGACCTTTTTGTGAGCCAAGCCCGAGCTTGACTTTCCAGCTTGTTATAATAATTAATGAGCCGAGTTGGCTTGTTTAAGTTTGAGCTTGAGCCCGAGGCCAACCTGGCTCGGCTCGTTCACAACCTACCACTATGCTGGAGTCTAAAGTTACCTTTGGAGTAGAGGCTTGATTTGTGATGTTATTAGAAGATCTACAACCTAATGCTTGTTCAAAAGCACCCTTCACACTAACTTGGTTTTGTAGCCTTTTTCTAAGCTGCAATATCTGAAAAAAAATAAAAAAAAGTTGTAAAATTTTAAAAGTTTGTGAAAAATGTTTTTTTTTCTTTTTTTTAAGAAATGTTTAGAATTGTACCTCATCAGCTAATGACATCTGGATTTTGGAATTAGGCAAGTGATTCTTCTTAGCAACCTTACAGTTCTTTGAGTGACTCTTATCCTGATATATATATTACATATAACATATAAGTTTAAACATTTAAAATAAATGATCAAGACTATTTATGTAAATCACTAACTCTTTAATTTTCAACAAAAGTTTGCAACTTTATATAATATACTGTTTCCTACAACATATCTAATATGCTGACTGTTACTATCCACAGTCAAATGCACACAAAGTTTGACTGTTTGAGATCTGAAGTTTGACTCCTCATAGTCAAACACACCCACACATCACATTGACTTTTAAAACAAAAATGAATCTTTTCTTAAAGATCATAAACAGGTTAAGTGAATGCATACTTACCAACTTATAACATTTAGAAGGCTCCATTACATCTTCTTTGAATTTACTCTTGTCTGGAAAGCTGTAAATATTAAAAACAAAATAAACTTCATAAAATTATTTTCACCTTAAACATCTATAATTTAAACCAAATAGCAAATATAATCCTCATTTCCTAAACAAAAAATTAGTCACCCTCAAAAAGTTACATTTTATTTCCAAAAAATCACATTTTTAGCTAGGGGTGCAAACGAGCCGAGCTGCTCATGAGCTACTCGAGATCGATTCGTTAAAAAGCTCGATGAGCCGAGCTTAATCGAGCTCGAGCCGGCTCGTAAACGAGCATGCCATTTATATAATTTTGTAAAATATATATTTAATAATAATTAATTAATATATATAATATTATGAAAAAATAAATAAAAATAATTACATGATATATATTATTTTATACATAAATTGTAATAGAAAAAAATATATAAAAATAATTATAATTATATAAAAAATAATTGATATAAATACTAAACGAGACGAGCCCGGGTTGGGCTCGAGCTTTGAAAATAGAGCTTGAAACGAGCCGAGCTCGAGCCTAGTCGAGCTCGAGCTCGGCTTGGCTTGGCTTGGCTTGGCTTGGCTTGGCTTGGCTTGGCTCGTTTGCACCCCTACTTTTAGCAACCAAAATTTCACGTCATTTTCAGTTCAAGAAATCAATCAAATATCAATATATCATGCACCAAATGTCACAATAAATAATAAATTAAGTACCTTTTAGAACGCCTGTGCATAGCCATGCTTGAACTAGTACTACACTCTTCACAACTCATTTACTGCACATCACACCATCATCATCAAAAAAAAAAAAAAAAAATCCAGAGTATAAAACACCATAAAGAACTTACCACCAGTATCCAAGTTCAAAACTTTAACAGACCCACAAACATAAATGAAAACCAACAAGTGGGCCCACAAAAACCCTTTGAAATCAAGATAAAAATCACAACTTTTTATATAACATCTTTGAAATCAAGCTTTTCTTTTTGAGTATATTATTTGTGGGCTTTTTGTTGAAAGAAGAACAAAGATGAGTGTATATTGTAGTTGTGGATACTGCAATTGATTACAGATTGGAAACATGAAAAAGCGTTGAACACATTGTGCTTTTTAGAGGTGCAGAGAAGTGGGAGTTGGTGACCATCTTCTTCCACCTTTGTCCCATACTGCCATTTATATACATTGGACTTGTTTGGCATGCGGTTTGTTTATTAAAAGGTGTATGTATGCAAATGGAAATTAAATATTAGTGTGCATTTGTTTTAAGTCAAGAGGTAGGGAATCGGACGAGACCTTGTCCGTGTTCGTCTGTTAAACTTTTGTCGGATAGTCAGATGGTTTACGGACACTCCGTCGAACAAAATTTGTGTCCATGTCTGTCTATTAAGGAATTGAGTTTGTTTGTGTCCGTTCGTTAATATTGTAAACTGACGCTAATGGACCCTAAATCCTAATGGACATATTGGGCAAACTAATGAACATTAATGGACAAACATACAAAAACGACTCTAATGAACAAAAGAACATTAATGAAATGATTACATATTAATTTTAAAAAGTATAATCATTACTGGACGTTCACGAACACTATTGAACGAATGCAGTCTCTTTCCGTGTTCGTTCCTTAAGCTGACCGAACGGAATTTTTTTCCATGTACGGTTCGTTTATTAAACGGGTGAACATAAACGAATTCCTCGCGAACGAACATCGGTTTATTTACAGCCCTGTTAGGGGGTGTCTGAGATTTCTTATTTTCATCAACTTATAACTTTGTAAAAAGTTAATGGTTATTTGGGATTGTTTATGTTATGAGAGAATAAATTAATAAGTAAAGATATTCTGAGTGATTAATTTATGACAAAAAGTTATAAGGAGTTCAAATAAAAAATCATAAACACTCTCCTTAATTTGAAGCACATCATCTATAGGGGAAAGGGTCAATGATGGACATAAAAGGTGTTCTAAGATTCATAATTGGGATTTTACTTCTGTTTTTAATGTTTTAGTGGTGATGTGCTAGAGAAATTATCACTTGAATAATATTTGTTTTTAGATAGAAATAAGTTTTCACCGCAACTCATAAGAAAAGAGTTTGAAAAATGGTAACTCGAAAACGACTTGTTTAATGTTTATAAACCAGATCATTTCGACTTGGATTGTTTACAAGTCAGGATGACTTCGATTTGGCATGTTTACAAACCAACCCATCTTGGCTCGGCTCGTGAATAAAGCTAACTGCAACTAGGGCTATTTAAGCATTAATTATTTTGCATTTTTATCATGACATGGGTGTCACACATAACAATAAAATTCAATGTTATGAAATGTGACTTTATTCGATGATACTTGTTACAACAATATTTAGTAGAGTGCTTGACGTTTACTCCTTCGCTCTCCCCTGTCTCTTGTCCCAATAGACGAGGTGGGGCTCCCGCTCATCCTGCAACTTCCTTCCCGCTTTTTAATCCTATACATCAACCACATCACCTTTCATCTCGCCTTCTCCATCCCCGGCCTCCTGCCTTGCTCCATAAAAGAGAATTCATTAACACATAATACTTAACCTATAGTATAAAAGTATGAAGATCTCATTGGTTATTCGAAGAATCGAGGTCCACATCATACATATAAGGTGTCTGAAGAGGTAGGTCCCAGCAGAGCCCAGTTGGACCCGCAAGACTCACCTTGAAGAGGGACGTTTGCGCAAGGACCAACTGGTTCCGCAGGACCCACCATGCTCAGAGATGAAGACCTTACGCGCAGTACGCCAGCTGTTCCCGCAGGGAAAGCCTCCCAATGGTGAAGTATCCCGCCTGTCCCCGCAGCTGCGGATACAAGCCATCAGGGAAGGCTACCCGCACTAATAGCAAGGCTACACGCACAAGGCGCTAAATAATTCAGTGTCACCTGAAGGAATGAGCAAGGCGGGAATACTCCCGCCCAAATGAGCCAGTCCGTATGCTTCTGGAAGATCTTTTGTACTATACCTGCCAAGGTATGGACAAAATAGACAAGATCTGACCAAAGCAGCCCATGAACCAATCACAGGGTGACAGCTCACCGACAACAGTACGAGTAGGAGCATGCTCTAGTACTGTTTGTCACTATTAGCCGCTACCTACTCACCAACCCTTGTCGTGGCACGCACATAGCCTGCAGTTGGTGGAAAGGGAACAGTACACAGCCGGCCTTGTCACTATCAGCCGTTGCATACCCACCAACCAGCATGGTACGTGCGTAGCCCATAGTTGGTAGAACAGGAATATTATACAGCTGGCTGTACCTGCTTGGAAACCTACCTTCGGCTATAAATACTCCAACACCTTGGAACCGAAGGATCATCTGGTATTTTACCTACACTAGTTATTTCTCTCAATATACACTTATATTCAGAGCAATCTAGTCTGATTCTCACGCCGGAGGGTGGTCACAAGGAGGAACCCCCCCCCCCCATTCTCAGTGACAAGCTCACGGTGTTTGTTTTGCAGGTCATCTGAAGAACATCCTTCTTTGCCGGACCTAACCCTCGTGGGGAACATCTATTTAACCCCCAGATTATCCGTAATCTGCCCGGGGTCGATCAGTGTTTCTTCATTGGCGCCATCCGTGCATAAAAGCTAGAACTAATTCTCAGTTTTTTCAAAATTTCTGAAGAAATGGTTAACGTTACTCCGGTCCCAAGGCCAGTAAGTGACCAAGAAACCCCGGTAACCACAACCCCAGCTACTGGGGGGAACACCGGCGGTTATACAAATTTTACGAACACTACCCCGGTTACCCAAGCCGGGGCAAGTGCGGTAAACAATATTTCACTGGGGTTCAAAGATGCCCAGTTGGAGAAACAGGCGAGGCTCCCTCGCCAAACACTCGGTCAAGTTAAGGCGTGGGCCGAAGCACGTCAGAAAGAGTTCCAAGCTGAGTTAGATGAACGTTTGCGTTCACTCCAACAGGCTGACGAATTCGGAAGTACTTGACAACAGCTCAACATGAACAGTGAGTGCGAGTACTCGGACGATGATCGGGAGGAATCCGACACCGACGCAAACCCTCGCCACAGGGCGAAAGGGAAGCGTAAGGAAACGGACTTCCAACCAGGAAGGAATTTTGGAGAAACCTTCAAACCAAGGAACGCGGGAAGAAACCCACGTGACTTCTCCAAAACCTTTAGACCAACTGCCGCAAATGCGGGAACCTCCAAGTTTGCAAGGGACATTGCGGAAGCAATCGCCCCAAGAAGTGCCAAACAGATGTCCAACATCGGCACCTATGATGGTATATCAGACCCAGACGATCATTTGAACAGATTCATAGCGGGGGCAACCGTCAGCAACTGGACGGAACCCACGTGGTGTTATATGTTCCAGATGACGTTGGTTTGAGCAGCTAGAGCGTGGTTCGATCGTTTACCGGTCCACCACATCTATGATTGGGCGAACTTTCAGCACAAGTTCAGCCAACACTTCAGTCAACAGAGGAAATATACTGAAGAACAATGGACGATCCTCAACTGCGCCAGAGAGGAGAATGAATCTTTACTAGACTTCATCACTCGCTTCAACTCCAAAAAGCTTAGTCTGGGCGACATAAGTGAAGATCTTGTTCGCGCCACTTTCATCCAGGGTGCCGAATACCCAGAGCTTATCCGCACGTTGACGGGTAAGGACGGCATGCCATCCACATGGGATGCCATCATGACGGCGGCTAAGCGCTTTGCCGAGACGGAGAAGCAACTGGGTAGGGACCTTCCCCAGAGTACACATCTCTACACGCAGAGGACCAGAGAAAACAATGTTCGGATCGCCCGACAGAACAAAAAGAGGAAGCTAGGTATTTGGCAGTCAAGGGTAAACTTTGACACCTCATCCAGCTCTCGCCCTCTTGTTGGCGGAAGGGATAACACGCACCCTTCAAGCCGAAAACACCGGTGGACGCCACTCACCAAAAGCGTCACGGAGATATTTGCCACCGAAAAACTCCCATGGCCAAAAGCTCCAATGATCCGGCAACACCCTAATGCGGATCAGAGCAAATTCTGTGATTTCCACGGGACAAAGGGTCACAGTACAGAGGAGTGTACATCCTTGAAAGATATAGTTGAAACATTCGTCAAGGTTGGAAGACTTGCACACCTTGTGGGATCAATCAAGAATGGAGGGAGGAATGAGAAGCGGTACAAAGGCAATGGACGAAAGCCCATTGACATCAGCATCCACATGGTTCATACTAACATCACTGGAAGAAAAAGACGAACGACAGAACCATGCGCGTGGAAGGAAGCTGAGGTGCGCTTCCCGCGAGTGCCAGGAGGACCCAGCAAAGAAGGCCCTATCATCATCAAAAGCCAGCTGGGGCACTACATCACTTCACGCACTCTTGCTGACAACGGCGCCTCGTCAACGGTGATGTACAGGCAGTTCTTCGACAAGCTAGATGACGAAGACAAGGAACGCCTGGAAACGGTCTGCGCCTCGATGGAAGGGTTCGACGGCAGCACAAACACCCCCCTGGGTATCCTATCTTTCCCCGTCACTCTCTCGGACGGAAAACACTCCCGCACAGAAGATGTGGACTTTGTCGTATTGAGGAAGCCACACCACACATACGACATTCTCTTTGGGAGAGACGGGATGGCAAGATTCAACGCCGTGGTATCTTCAGTCCACGGCATGATGGGATGGCCAACAGCTGAGGGTGTAGCGATGATCACCGGCATTCCCCAGGTATGCATCGCATCTGTCTCATCTAAACCCAAACCAAAGATGGCTAAGCCAACCATCACCGAACCGGAAGAATGAGCCTTCAATGGCAAATACCCTGACCAGGCCGTTACTATTGGTCCAACAGTCATTGATCCCACGCGCACCTTACTCAAGCGCTTACTACTGAAAAACGCTGACATCTTCGCATGGACACCAGCTGACATGACTGGTGTACCTCGAAGTAAGGCAGAGCATAAGCTGAAGTGTGACCCGGCTTTTACGCCAGTCATACAAAAGCGCAGAGTAATGGGGGCGGAACAAGCTAACGCGTGTAGAACCCAAGTCAAGGAACTCCTTGATGCGGGCATCGTAAGCGTTAGCAGATATCAAACATGGGTTGCAAATCCCGTTATGGTACCGAAGAATAACAAACAATGGCGCATGTGCATAGATTTCAAAGACTTAAACAAAGCATGCCCCAAAGATTGTTATCCGTTACCCGAAATTGATCTTAAGGTAGATTCGTTAGCACCGTTTCGCCTTAAATGCTTCCTGGATGCGTATAAGGGGTATCATCAAATCCACATGGCTGTAGATGATCAGGACAAAACCGCATTTCGGACGCCCGATGGCACATTTTGTTATCAAATGATGCCATTCGGACTTAAGAATGCCGGGTCCACATATCAACGCCTGATGGACAAAGAGTTCATTGCCCAAATTGGGAGGAACTTGGAAGTCTACATGGATGACTTGGTCATCAAAAGCCCTGACGCAGAAGCGATGTTGAAAGACATCGAAGAAACTTCAACACGCTCAGGAAGATAAACATGAAGCTCAACCCGAGCAAGTGTTCATTTGGGATGGAAGAAGGGAAGTTCTTAGGGGTCATCGTCACTAAAGATGGCTTCAGAGCGAACCCTGAAAAGGTCGAAGCCATTATCAAAATGGAATCACCTACTACCATCAAGCAAGCTCAGACACTGAATGGACGACTAGTTGCACTTAACCGCTTTTTGGCAAACCATGCGGATAAGTCGTTTCCTTTCGTGTCAACATTGAGGAACTGTTTAAAGAAAACGCACTTCCGCTGGACACCAGAAGCGGAAGCAACTTTTCAGGAGATTCGGTCACGCTTGATTGAACTCCCAACGCTCACAGCACCAGAAGCGGGGGAGGAATTAATCCTATACCTTTCCGCCACAGATAGAGCAACCGGAGCAGTCCTGCTAGCAGAGCGGAAAGGCATCCAGATGCCAATCTACTATGTTAGCCGTGTCCTAACAGACGTAGAAACCCGGTACTCCACCCTGGAAAAATTAGTCTTAGCACTTGTACAAGCTTCACGCAGACTGAGACGATATTTCCAGGGTCACCCAATCACCATTCTCACCAACTTCAAACTCGCAAACGTTCTAGGCAAACCCGAATTATCGGGATGTCTAGCCAAATGGGCAATTGAGTTGGGGGAATATGCGATAAAGTACAAGCCAAGACCAGCTATGAAAGGCCAGGTCCTGGCCGACTTTATTGCAGAAGTCCCCGCTTCGCGGGAGAAAGAGTGCCAGGAGGAGGCTCAACCCTCCCCAGCACAGGACATCAATGATGTCTGGCGACTCTACACTGATGGAGCAGCCAGCAACGATGGTTCAGGCGCAGGGTTGAAATTAACCAACCCAGCAGGCCAAGAATACACTTACGCTATTCGACTGGACTTTCCAAGTACGAATAACGAAGCCGAGTACGAAGCATTCTTGGCAGGGCTGAGAATTACGCGTAAAATGGGAGTGAAAAACTTGGAAGCCCACGTAGATTCCATGTTAGTAGCCAATCAGATAAACGGAACGTACACGGCCGTGAACGACACAATGGCCCTGTACCTCGCACAAGCAAAAACCCTTATGCGCGATTTTAATGATTGTAAAGTCATACACGTCAAGCGTAGCGAAAACAAATCTGCGGATGCGTTAAGCAAGCTTGCATCATTAGCCTTCACCCATTTGGAAAAGGACATCCGCATTGAACTCCTTGAAGCACCATCAGTCCCGCACAAGGAAATTTGTGTCATCCAAACCGGTACAGAAACGTGGATGACACCAATAATAAATTACCTTGCAGCGGGTATACTACCAGAGTCAAAAACACAGGCAAGAAAAATACGTTGTAAAGCATTAAACTATCAGCTCATTGATGACATCCTTTACAGACGTAACTTTCTTGGCCCACTCTTAAGATGCGTGGACAACCAAGATGCTGACTACCTCCTAAGGGAAGTACACGAAGGCATCTGTGGAGTACACGCAGGTCCACGCGCTGTTGTAGCTAAACTAAACAACGCGGGATACTTTTGGCCGGGGATGCATATGGATGCGCTGGCATACATCAGAAAGTGTAGGTCTTTCCAGCTCTACGCACCCAACACGCATCGCCCGAAGAATGAACTTGTTCCAGTCACTTCTTCATGGCCATTTCAGAAGTGGGCCATCGATGTGACAGGCCCATTTCCTACAGCAGCAGGAAACGTCCAGTTCCTAGTGGTAGCCATCGACTACTTCACCAAGTGGATAGAAGCAAAACCCTTAGCCCAAACAACCGCAAAACATATTAAAAAATATATTTGGGAATTTATTATTTGTCGTTTTGGACTTCCACAGACTTTGGTGAGTGATAACGGCACCAACTTTGCTGACAAGAAGCTACAAAAATGGCTAGAAGAACTTCAAATCACCCACACCTTTACCTCAGTGGCACACCCGCAAGGTAACGGTGAGGTGGAAAGAGCAAATAAAAGCATCGTCGAAGGCATAAAGAAAAGACTCCTGGAACACAGATCTGGCTGGGTAGACGAAGTTCCACACGTCCTTTGGGCAAACAGAACGCTGAAAAAGGCCAGTACGGGAGAAACCCCGTTCAGCCTCACTTATGGCACTGAAGCCATGGTCCCAGTCGAAATTGGTTTACCCTCACCAAGGGTCTTGATTCAGCCAGAAGACAATGATGCGGAAAGACGGTTAGACCTTATGCTAACCGAGGAACGCAGAGACTTAGCCGCAGCGCGTGAAGAAAACTACAAGCGACAAATGCAAAAGTACTACAACACGCGGGTAAAACTCTGCAACTTCAATGTAGGAGACTACATATTGCGTAACAACGAGGCTTCAAACCAAGAGCGCCCAGGAAAACTGGCACCGGTCTGGGAAGGACCATACATTATCAAAGAAGTTTTGGGAAAAGGCGCATACCGGCTCGAAAGGCTCGATGGCACTCCTATCCCAAGAACATGGAACGGAGCTCAATTACGCAAATGTTACATGTAGATCAATTCCAAACTTGTAAAGAAAAGGCCAAGAGCCACTTCTAATGGAAATGATTCTCCTTTCACATTGTGTTGATAGCCTTACCTTTATACTTATGAACTTCCCACGCTGATATGCCGGTGTTCACCGCATAAATATGGGAAGAAGTAAGTCGTTGCGTGTGGAAGGCAGCAAAATCCGCATAAACACATAAAACGGTAAAAATTTCTAAGGAAAACCTTCACGCAGGTCAGCTATAGGTAAAGTTTAGTCATCCCAATAAATGAAAGTGACGGTCCTACCCGCACAATCATGATAAATGAAACTGAACATTGACCTATTGGCAACCGCGCGACAAAAGGTTAACTTATTCAAAACACTTAGAAAATTTCAAAGGAAAAGATGAGGAAAACTTCCACGCAGGTCAGATATAGGTAAAGTTTGGCCATCCTAAGTGCAAGTGACGGTCTTATCCGCACAATCACGAAAATGGAAGCAAAACTTTAACTTATTACCTGCCACGTTGAAAATTTAACTTATCTAAGTACTAAAGAAATTGCTAAGTTAAATCAAAATATGCGTGAAATAAACAAGGCAAGGCATTAGCAAATAATCTTTATTCCATCAAAACTCAAATATTACAAAGATTGCTGGGTACATACCCGCATACAAAAGAAGCTATACAAAAATAAAAATCTACTCTAATGGTGGAAAGGAATCTAAAGGATCAAGCTTCAGGACCACTTCCACTTGGACCCGCACCATCAGTAGAGTGTGGCGGTTCAAGGAAAGCTTTAAGGATAGCTAGCCCATCATCAGCAGCAGCAATCTCGTTCACCTTCTCGAAGAAGCCATTCCTTGGTAACCAGAGCCTCCTGCAGGGCAGCTTGAGCTTCATCACGGCCGCGTTTGGCTTTGTTCTTGGTAAGGTTGGCAAGCAACACATCTTTAGCAGCAGCCTCTTCGACGCCCTTCAGCTTACGCTCAGTGTGGTCAAGCATGCCCCTCTGGTCCAAGATCTCTTGGAGCTTCTTGGCGTTTTCCATGGCCAAGGCATCATGAGCCTGTTGGAGCCCCTCTAATTTGGCCTTAAGCTCCTCATTCTCGATGCGTAGAGGCTCAGCAACAGCTTCAGCCTTGGTGGCCCTCTCGGTTGCGTTCCGCGCTGTTTCCTTAGCCAACCTAAGCTGTTCATTAACAGCTTGAGCAGCCTTGGAACGGGCCTCAAGCCGGGCCTGCACTTCAACCTCGAGGGCCTTGAAGGCCTTTTCCTTCTCCGCAGCTACGGCGGAGGGTCTCCTGTTCTCCTCCCGGATAGCCCGCGCCTGAGCCACCTCTTGGATACGCGCAGCCTTTAACTTGTCGTTTTCACGACAAAGCAACTCGACGCGCGGCTGCATCCGGGCCAAGAGAATCCGAAGCTCATTGGTTAGCCTACCCTCCTGGTAGCTAGCCATTGCTTCCCCCAACGCACCACTGGGAGCTGCTTGACGAGCCCACTCCACGCACTTCACAGGCGTGCGAAGGGTTGTTCCTCTGCGGATGTTCCATCGTGGAACATACACTTCATTGGAATCCGACACTGCAAAAACAAAAAGCAGTTAGGAAAATATGATATATAAAAAAAAAATAAAAAAAGGCCAAAAGAACCCTACGCACCTGTAGGGTCGACAACAGGCCGATAGCCGCCAAATCCATCACCTGAACCCAAGGGAAATCCATCCAAGAAGTCAGGCAAATGGGAAGGAGGCAGAGGTTGGCAAGAAGCCCCAAACATACCTGAAGGATCTGCCGTAGTTGCCAGCGACGGAGGAGGCATGGTGGAGGCCGCCGCGGTAGAAACCAACGGAGGAGAACTCACCGGAGGTGAACTCACAACCGTGGTTGCCGCTGCGGAGGAGCCCGCAGAAACAGTCACCGCCGGCTCAGTGAAAGATTCAGTAAATATGGCACTGACAGCCGGCGGGGATGACGATACAGTTGGAACAGTTGCCTCGAAAGGATGGGCAACTGAACCAATACTGCATACAGGCGCAGCCGCCTGGGTCATCGCCTCGGGTAGGTTGACCAAACCTACCTTCATGGGTCCAGAGCTGCTCCCTCCCGCTCCACTTTGGAATGCCGTAGCATCCATGCCTGCACGAAGACAAGATATATAAGTATAATAGCGGAAAGATAAGAAAAAGTTATGAACACTTACGGGTCTTTTTGAGCCTGAAGGTGCGAACAGGCGGGGACGAACCCGATGGAGCCGGCCTCTTCGTACCGGTTACCGTCGTCGTCCTGGGCTGCTCGGAGGTGACAGCCGTTTCAACCTCCGGAGCAGTGGTCTCAACACCACCTGGGTTCCCCGCCGCCTCTTCACTCTCGGTCTCTGACTCGGACCGATTCACCGGATCGGCAGTGGAGGCAACCTTCGCCTTCCCCTTCCCGCCGGCAGCCTTCTTCTTCCTCGCCAAGAAAGGACCATCTGCGGATTCCTCATCAGAAGATGACAAAATTAGAGGAATTCCCGCAGAGGTTTCAGCATTGACAGGGCGAGGGTTAAAAAGTTCTTTACCTGGCCGCCTGGCGCTCAGGATCTCGTGGCCTGGCGGGTAGACCTCCACGAACCGATCCGCCGTTTGCTCAAGGATGGGCAACTCGTTCTCGTCAAGAGCGCGAGTACCCATCCGAGCGGGACCACCAGCCTCCCGCGGCTGCAGGAGAGACTGCAAGTCGTTTCCCTCTGAAAATAAAGAGATGGTTAGAACAAAAACCCTAACCTAGCAAATAAAATAAAGCATACCGTAAGGGACAGAGTTCAAACCGTATTCGAGGACGATCGGCACTTGCGGAGTCTCAGAGCCTGCATCCTTCCATACCCAGCTCATCCCGAGCATCACCATCCCGGACTCCGCAACCGGTAAACCGGAGTCTGGATCCGGGAAATCTTGGAGAACCATTCCGCCTCCTGGTAGTTGGAGGCGTGAAGGTTGGGGAGTGCTCTCCCGTTCTTGAATGTCATCGCAATAGGGACGACACGGGCAGAGATGTAGAAGAACTCCCGCTTCCAAGACCGAAGACTGCGCTCGGTGGCGCAAATCTTCAGACCCTTGATCCGGTTGACCAGGGTGTACCACCCTTGGATGCATCTCCAGGAGTAGAAGGTCATCAGGCGGTCGACATGCGGCTCTACACCCATAATGAGGCACACCCACTCGAAATGGCGGATCTTCGCGATCGCCATTGGGTGTACCTCCGTCAAGTGTACACCGTGTCTCTCCAGAACACGGTACACAAACTTCGTCAATGGGAACCTCAGATTCCCATAGACGAAGAATGCAGCGTACACCCCTATCTTGCCCTTGGGGGCATCGTACACCGTCTGATGAGGCTCCGGAAACTCAGGCTCGAAAGGCTCGAGCATGAACTTCCGGACGATGTACTGGTAGAGGTCAATAGGAAGAGCGCACTGGCACTCGCCGGCAGTGCTCTTGTCGTCCTTTTTGGACGTCGACGTCGGGTTCTCGACGAACAACTCAGCCTCCTCGGCAGTGGCCTCAAAATCACGGGTAGAAGACATGTTTTGGATGTACAGAACAACGATTTCAGAAGAATGCTTGACGGAATAGTGAGTATTCGCCGGAAATCGTTTTAAGAAGATGAAGAGAAGTGAAAGTGTGGACTAAGGTGTACCCTCTCGCCCTTTATATACTCATCGCAATTAATGCAATGAATTTAATGCGGAAGAGAGAGAAATCGCAGGTGCAATGAAACTATGACACGTGGCAAAGAGCAAGCTGGCAACAGCTGTTGAAAGGACGCGTGCCATTAATTTCGCGGCCACGCGCCCGAAAAATCGCGCCCACGCGCCTGAAAAAGCGCCTGGAATGACCATATACTGTCACGTCGCCATAACTTCCTGCACGTCCTGACACAGTCAGAAGAAACCGTCGGACGACGTTTCAACAGTTTGGACTGTTCTTATCCTTTCACCAACTCTTCGAATTTCAAAAGGATTCAAAAATAAGCGGGAAAATACCCCTTACCTTGGCAACCAAGTAACTATAAGACAGGTGCGAGTACAGTGTCAAGGCAAAACCCTTCACATACTTAGCACCCGCAGGGAATTGAAGCCAGGAATACCTTGGAAGTAAAGTAACTATAAGACAAGTGCGGGTACAGCGTCAAGGCGAAACCCTTCACATACCTAGCACTCCGCAGGGAATTGAAACCAAGAAGGATCTTCTGGGCCATGCTTGCGGAAACGGGAATAACATCTTCGCATAGTGGGAACGTCGAGAACTAGATTGTTTGAAGCTCCAAGATGGAATTGGTTGTTTTAACATAATTGATCACTATGTTCAAAACTACCAAAACCTCATGGAGAATCTACACAAGTGGAACTCAACGCTCCTGACTTGCGAGGAGGTTACACACCTACCCGCATCATACCCAAAGATCAAGCAGAAAAGTCGGGAATTTCTGCGTGACATTAGGGAAACCGCGGGAAGAATCCCCACGGACAACCTTAAAACCAAATACTTTTGAAAACCCCTTGATTAAGTCCAAAGTTCACCTCACTTATTAACAATTCATGAGAAGAACATTGGACTGGGGGGACTTGAAGAGGTAGGTCCCAGCAGAGCCCAGTTGGACCCGCAAGACTCACCTTGAAGAGGGACGTTTGCGCAAGGACCAACTGGTTCCGCAGGACCCACCATGCTCAGAGATGAAGACCTTACGCGCAGTACGCCAGCTGTTCCCGCAGGGAAAGCCTCCCAATGGTGAAGTATCCCGCCTGTCCCCGCAGCTGCGGATACAAGCCATCAGGGAAGGCTACCCGCACTAATAGTAAGGCTACACGCACAAGGCGCTAAATAATTCAGTGTCACCTGAAGGAATGAGCAAGGCGGGAATACTCCCGCCCAAATGAGCCAGTCCGTATGCTTCTGGAAGATCTTTTGTACTATACCTGCCAAGGTATGGACAAAATAGACAAGATCTGACCAAAGCAGCCCATGAACCAATCACAGGGTGACAGCTCACCGACAACAGTACGAGGAGGAGCATGCTCTAGTACTGTTTGTCACTATTAGCCGCTACCTACTCACCAACCCTTGTCGTGGCACGCACATAGCCTGCAGTTGGTGGAAAGGGAACAGTACACAGCCGGCCTTGTCACTATCAGCCGTTGCCTACCCACCAACCAGCATGGCACATGCGTAGCCCATAGTTGGTAGAACAGGAATATTATACAGCTGGCTGTACCTGCTTGGAAACCTACCTTCGGCTATAAATACTCCAACACCTTGGAACGGTAGGATCATCTGGTATTTTACCTTCACTAGCTATTTCTCTCAATATACACTTATATTCAGAGCAATCTAGTCTGATTCTCACGCCGGAGGGTGGTCACAAGGAGGAACCCCCCCTTCTCAGTGACGAGCTCACGGTGTTTGTTTTGCAGGTCATCTGAAGAACATCCTTCTTTGCCGGACCTAACCCTCGTGGGGAACATCTATTTAACCCCAGATTATCCGTAATCTGCCCGGGGTCGATCAGTGTTTCTTCAGTGTCTTATCGACCAAATAGTTAAGTTTCAAGTTCAGTCGAGTCGAGACAACACTGAGGGATATCTATAAGTACCTCTAGTTTATTTTATCACATGTAGGTTTGCTAGGAATGAATACACCCTCATAATACCAATTGTCAAACTAAAAACACCCAAGAATCATTCAAATCTACATTCTTTTTTATAGTTTTTTGAAATAAAGTTTTAAAAGCACGTCTAGCTTTCCCCATTTTTTTAATATCATGGAAATAAAGTCCACATGTGGCTATGAAAACTTTCGAACACTTTCACTCGAATGGGTTCGTGGTTATGGGGTTTCAATGCAAAACCAACCATAAAAGAGAAAAATGAAAAGGTAAAAAGCAAAAGCAAAAAAAAAAAAAAGTGTCTTAAAAGGAATGAAAGGTTAAAGATATTGGATACTTCCAAATAACAAACAAAATATTATATTACAATTTTAATGTTTAAAGTATGGAAAATTGGATTTTAATAATCTCAACTTAATGCGGTTGGCCAACAATAATCTCAACTTTAAAAATAGCTGTCATTGGTCCCAACTTTCACACTATTTATTTCATTGAACCTTCGTTAAAAAAAACTTAACGGCGTTAAGTTTTTTTCAAATTTCAAACTGATATTTTAGGGCTTTTGATCAGAATGAGGATACGAGTCGATTGATGTAAAACTTAACTTGAAACGGCGTTTCAAACAGCTTGATTTTTGTTAATTAATAGTTTAAACACCGGAATTGAAGCATCCTTTAGTTGTTTGGACCACCGTTTGGAGGTAAGTTTTACATCAATTGACTCGTATCCTCATTCCGATCAAAAGCCCTAAAATATCAGTTTGAAATTTGAAAAAAACTTAACTCCGTTAAGTTTTTTTTAACGAAGGTTCAATGAAAACAAATAGAGTGAAAGTTGGGACCAGTGACAACTATTTTTAAAGTTGGGATTATTATTGGCCAACGACATTAAGTTGGGATTATTAAAATCCAATTTTCCTTAAAGTATTCATTTGCGACTATGGCTATTTGGGTTGTTCAATTGCTCAAATCTTTCTTGTAAAATAACATAAATCAAAGAATTTATTTTTATTTTATGGTGGTTATTAGTACCCGTTAAGGTCTATAATTGTGACTTAGTGAACATATTATAAAAAGTAGGTGAGGTTACTGTGCAATAATTTTTTAACGTACGATAGGTACCCGAGACGCTCAAAGGCAAAAAAGCAAAAACGCTCATAGGCAAAAATACTAAAACGTTAAGCCAAAAACCTAAATCGCTCAAAAACGGTTTTCGTGAAGAAAAGTAAAAAATTGATCAATCAACGATCCAAAACTGTTTATTTCGGTGAAACAATGATTAATAGGATATGTATTGACGATTTCGAAATCTTGTGATGTGATTTCATGGATCGATTTCACGAATATAAGTATTCTTGTATCTAATGTACGTTAAGCAATTATGGTATTTTATCTTTTCTATAAAAGATAACATTACTTGGTGTAATCTAAAACAACACATTAACACATAATAAGTTTGATTAAGGCTTATAAAAGTGACTTGGTGTATGTATCATCAAACATAACCTGTTAACACATAAGGTGACTTATAGTTTAACCTTGAACAAATCATTAACATATAATAAGGTCCACCAAGCCAGATGACAATGACTTCGTGGACGTAAACACAACTCATTTATACATAATATATAAGGCTCTCTATTTTTACGAGGTATAGGTAAGGTTTCCTACATCTTACTCTTTTAAGACCCGGGATTTACTGAGTACGATGATGATGATGATGATGATGATGACATGACTTACCGGACATACCAACAAACATAACACGCTCGTTAACGCATAACGTAAGTTCTTCCTTAAGTAAACATCTTGGAAGACCATCGCTATTCACAAGAGAGAGAGAGAGAGAGAGAGAGAGAGAGAACGTAACACAAGTTAATTTAGCTTAACACAACTCAAACATTACAAGACCCGTTAAGGCCTATAACTTCTAATAATATATTTTGTGTCGCTTGTCCGGTGATTACCCGCTATCTTGATATTTTTTAATCTTCAGTAGTTTCCTCGGCAATATTTTTTAAGTTATCCATAAGTATTTGAGTTTCGGCAAACAAAAGGCGTTAGCTACAACATCTCTTCCCAATTCCTCCCGCTTGGATCCGCTCCTTACAAACACCAACCAACCGAAAAGAACTTCAGTTTTGTGTTGCTCGCTATTGTCTTGTTTTAGCGATAAATCGACCCATCACCATCGCTATCATTGCTCGAGAACCTCCATTGTTGAAAACCTTATTTTTGAGCCCTAACAATACCGGTATCAGAACTAATCTTATTTTGATATGTTTTTAACATGTTATTCACCTCTTTCCGATTTTTGTTGATCCTCTTGCTAACCATTGTATATGTATCCATTGCATTTTACTAGAATGATGATTAGGCATTTATAATCAGAACTTGAATTGCAACAACATTTATCCACACGTACGTCAATCATAGTGATGTCTATATATATAGCAATGCTTATCTACACAATAATTATGTTAAGTTATATTTGTTTTACTTTTCTAGGTATTTAGATCCTAATTTGCATAGGAATTCACCTAGATATTCAACTCCTACGTGGTTATTAGGCTGAGGGGTGTGGGGGGCTCTAACGGGGGCGCGAGTGGGGGCTCCAGCCAATAATATTGTGACGTGTGGCAGAGAGAGAAACTGGATAAGATGGGTGTTGGAGCCCCCGCTGGAGCCCCTGGCCCTGGTGTGGAGGGGCGCGAGCAGGGGCTCCAGCGGATTTTTTTTTTTTTTATAAATATATTCAAAAAACGTATTATTAAAAAAACTCATAAATTATTAAAAAAACACACATTTTTTTTAAAATTCAAATTACAAAAAAAACATACTAAAAATTAAACAAACAATAATACTTAATAATAACACTAATCTAATACAAGATCATCGGGTCGCCTCTCCCACAAATGTTCAACCAACTCATGTCGAAGCTCCCCGTGTATCTCACGGCTCTTGATATTTGCTATGTTGTGAAGTTTTTGTTGATCACTGATTGTTGACGGTTGTGGCGGATTGTCACCTTGGTAGTTTTGGCAGATAGCTTTGCCCTCGTCTTCTAACGTCATGTTGTGTAGGATCAGACACGTGTAGACGACGTCCGTTATCCTCTCCCGAGTCCAATAACGTATCGGGTTCGCCAGAACATAATATTGTTTTTTTATAGCTCCAAAAGCTCTTTCAATATCTTTTCTAGCAGACTCTTGCTTCTTCGTAAAATACTTCCGTTTGTCGGCGATTGGATCTGTAAAAGCTTGAACTAACAAAGCCCATTCGTTGTAAATACCATCGACCAGATAGTACCCGTACTTGAAGAGTTCTCCATTTGCAACAAAAGATTGAGGTGGTTCAACCCCGTCGATAAGGTCGTTGATCAAATTTGACTGATCGATAACATTAAGATCGTTATTTGACCCAGCAACACCAAAAAAAGCATGCCAAAACCAAAGATCCTGTGACACCGCCGCCTCAAGTATAAGGGTCGGCCCTTCATGATCACCACGGTGGAACTGACCTCGCCAGGCCGTTGGACACATAGCCCATCCAACATGCGTACAATCGATGCTACCTAGCATCCCAGGAAAACCATGTTTTTCTGCGTGCACCTCATATATGCGTTGGATGTCATACATTGTAGGTTTACGCAGATATCTCCGAGCGTAAGTCGATATGACTCCTACGTACAATATACATTACAAAATTAATGTCATACATTGGTTGATATTTAATAAAAAGTAAAATTAATGTTTTTTACCTTGGCAGAAAAAATGAAGGGATTCACGTGCAACCCTTTTCGACATCTGTAAATACTCATCCAAAGCGTCCGACGAGATGCCGTACGCTAATTGACGGATAGCAGCCGTGCATTTTTGAAGAGGGGTAAAACCGGGGAGACCCCTAGCATCCTCCCTTTGTTGAAAAAAGGGATACCGTGCCTCTAAATCACTTGCTATACGCATGAACAATTGCCTGCTCATTCGGAAACGAGTTCGAAAATCCGACTCCGCATATACCGGTTGAGGGCTAAAATAATGCCTAATCAAAGCATCGTTAGCACCCGATCGATCACGATCACGAGGTGGTGCTCTAACCCTCGGGAGTCGAGGTTGATGGGCTTGATTTTGCAAGAGATTGACCACGGTTGCGGTCAAAACTCCTCCTACATGAAGAAGCAAATCATCCTCTTCGGAGGAGTCGGAATCAGACGAGTACGACGACATTATTTTTTAAAAAAAAATTGGGAAGATGGGTTGATTTTGGGTTTTTTTTGAAGTTGTGGTAATTGATTTATATGAAATTGGTTATATATAGGAAGAAAAAACTTTTTTTTTTAATTAAATTATGAGCCCAACGGCTCAATTAAATGATCCAACGGCTATGTCACTTCTCCCAATGCACCTTTACGCCCTCTTTCTCCCGCGACCCAGCTTGCGCCCGCCTAGTTTTCCGCGCTCGCGCCCCTCTCGCGCCTCGGTGGTGTGGTGCTCGCGCCTGGGGGCGCGAGCGGAGGGGCTCTCGCGCCCCCGCTGAAGCCCCACACCCCTCAGCCTTAGGCTTATTAGAGAAAAGTCCTTAAGCTTTAGCGTTGACATATGTCTTGACGCTTTATAGGATATGGATATGTACGTAATTAAACAATTATACCTCCACCTTGTAGGATTTGAACCCTCAATCTTTAAAATAAAGAAGAGACAACCAAACCATGTCCCTTAGAGACTATTAACCTGTTATTTAATTTAATTATTGTATATTTAGTTTTTAATAATTACAATACACTTTTTCAGCTTTCGTGCTTTGAAGGGTCTTCGAGATCCTTTCGATGACCTATGCTTTATTAATGGATATCTATATAATTCAATCAATTGCGTACAACCCACGATAGCAGCAGAACTAGGAAAAGTACACAAAAAAATGACAGTTCTTTTTCTATTATATTAACATTAATTCATATTAGATTAGTCTTAGTAAGTGATCTTGTTATGGATCTGTTTTGAAAAAAGGCTCTCCTTGTGGAAAGCTCGCTCCTTGTCTATTGACGGTAGGGCAACGTTGATCAAATCAGTGCTTGAAAGTTTGCGGATTTATTACTTTTCTTTGTTCAAAGTGTCACGCAAAGTAGTGGAGAATCTAGAAGGAATTATGCTTAAATTTTTGTGGAGAGGGTCCAATATCTGTAGTAAGGTTCATTGGGTGGGTGGTGTGAGATTGAGTAGCTCTTCTAAGAGATAGGGGAAGTCTTGGTATTTCAAGGCTTAAAGATGTTAACAACTCATTGTTGAATAAATGGGCGTGGAGATACAAAACAGTAGGGGGGGGGGGGGCTTTGAAAACAGGTGGTTGAAGCTATCCATTGGCAAAGATGGAGGTGGGAGACGATCTAGGTTAATAAAGGGTAAACAAGGTTTGACATAACATTGTAAAAGTGTTAATAAAATGTCTTTTGTTGGAGTCAAAACTTTGGACTTTCTTTAGCTTGTCCTAATCCATATAGGTTGGAAAAGCACAAACTTCGCAAAGTTAGAGACCGGTTTTGGTGGCAAGGGAATCAAAACGTTTGGTTTTGGGATTGGTCGAGAAACCTGACTTCAAAAGAAAAGGCTATATGGGAGGAGTATTTTAAGGACATGGTATTCGCTATTTAGAAAAGAGGGGGGGGGGGGATATGGAAATGGTTGGATCACTCGTCAGGAGAGTTTTTGTGAAATTGGTTAAGAAGCTTTTAGTTCAAAGCATGGATAGTAGCAATAACTATGTCAAGAAGTGGTGTAAATGGATTCTGACTAAGTGCAATATTCATCTTTGGAGGGCTAAAATGAATAGGATCCATACTCAGGAGGCTTTGAGCTAGAGGAATATTTAGGTCCCCTATCGGCTTTGCCATCTTTGCGAATCCTAGATGGAGTTAGTTGATCATCTTTTATCCGGTTGTTAAGTGGTGTGTGAGTTTGTTAGTTCTTGCTGTAAGATGTCGCCTATTTTTTCCTTCTCGGTCAGAGACTTGTTGGAGCTAAGCTCTATAGTGGGGCTGGGGAATGTGAGAAGGATGTGTTTCATGGGAGCGTGATTATTGCTTGTTGGAGATTATGGATGTGACAATCGTCAATTTCAGGTTAACCTCGTTAACTCAACTCCGTCAATTCAAACTTTAAGATCGTTGAATCTTTAACGCACACTTCATTACATTTAAACTAGGGTTTAAATGACGCTTAACACTTACTACATGTGTAGTCTTTCGGGATTTGCACCGAAACGCAAACGAGTTAACGCAAACGATTGACAAATAAACGACAAACGTCAAGACACTAATTATATGATTAATATGTGTTAGGATTATGTGCTATGTGATAATGGTATGGTCATGTTATCTTATTGTTCAAGTATGATGGAATATTCTAGAGAAAAACAACAATTGGAAGTTTAGGGACTAGAATGTAACTTGTTTGCTTATAAATATAACTTAAACTCTAAACCCTAACTATTATTATTATTATTAACCCTACGATCGGCTCTCCCCTTGCTCCCCTATCCACGGCTGCCGTCCACATAGATCACACACACACACATCAATTCAAGTCCTTGATCCAAGAACTAGGTGCTAGGAAGGTATACTTGATCACCTCTTACCTCCTTGTTGTGTAATTTTTATGTTTAATGGGTTATGTGAAAACCCTAAGTCAGCCGATTCTTGCATGTATATGATTGTGATGATTCTTGTTAATTGGATGATAGATTGATAACTAGTTTGATAGTATTGCATGTTAATTGTTGTGTCCTTGATTGAGAGTGTAAATAAAACCCTAAGCTTGCATGTATGTGGGATTGATATGCATGGATAGTAGTTATAGGGTCTAGGGGGTTATATGGATGCATGATAGTTCATAGGTTGTGATTATGTTGAGTTTTGATGTGAACAGATTCTGGACAGAATGTATATACGATGTTTAACTGACTGTAACGAAGTGTAAACGTGGAAATTGATTGAGATTGTGGGTACTGCAGTAAACTAGGTTGAGTCTAGTTTCTATGAAGTATAAATTCGTAATTTTTGGATAAGTGGAAGTATACTTTTATGATTTTACAAAAACGTGATGCAAAGCTGAGCTGTTAGACCTGCTGTTAGGTTATGTTGTAAATGTTATATCTCATGAACCACGAGACCAATTGGGTTGGTTCCACTTCTGGAAGTTGACTCACTGAGTTAGGAACCAAACCCAAGTGGTCTTGCATTTATTGGATTTTTCGTTTAACGGGAATTGCAAATAACATTCTGATGTGCATGAATCTGGCTGATAAAAGTTAGCTGTAATGTTTTGATCATTGTGAACAATCTATATGGAATAAAAATAAGATAAAATATGTTCTGGAAACCTAAGACATGTATGTTTCTGTGGTAATTTTTGGTGAATTAATTGGGACGTTATAATCGGTGAACTAGTACAATCTTTCGAGTAGAAATTCTGTCATAACGAAACTAGCTGCTGAGTTGTATAGGAATGCATGAAATATGATAGTTTCTATATAATTGTTGTAATTTTGACCAAAATACCCTTGCGGGGAAATAGTTGCTAGTTGATTGCCATGAATTGACCAAATTACCCTTGCGGGAAATATTGGTTAGTTAGTCTTTGTTTGTTGACCAAATTGCCCTTACGGGAATTATTGCTAGTAAGTAGGTTATTAACACATGACACGGAAGTAATTGCTCACTCATATGTCGTATCACGATTGTACTTGTAGAGTCATACACAATACACAAACGAAACACGAAACATGTTACGTGCATAGGTATTATGTGCCGAGTCTAGAGACTCGTTAAACGTTCCGATACTTAGAAAATCTCCTTGTTGTTTTAGAACGCTAGAGAGTTTTCTACGACGCGCATCACTCGGTGATCTAGATCGGATATTCTTCGCAAACAGTGAGTTCACTTACCCCACTCTTAAACTGCTTTCAAATGTTTTTCCACTTGGGGGAGATAACATACTCCGATAAACATATTTTCTGAGATAAACGCATATGAAAGATTTTGTTATAAATTATATATCACTTGTAAAGGCTAAGCGGCATTTGTAACAACTTGAAGTCCCACACATCGGACCGGTTAATATTTGGAATAGCGAGTCACTTTTGGGTAGTACTACTGGGTTTGACAAACCCCACCCGACGTTATAGCTCAACTGGAGGTTGAGTGGGTGTAAATTTGGGCTAACACATACCATGGTCTGGATGACCTGGTGACGGGCACTTGATAAACAGTCAGCTTCGGTCGCGAACCACTTAGCAATACTTGTTGTATAGATTAGCTACCTATCGATATATAATTTAACATAACACTATCTGGTAATGCAACACTTAAACGTTGTAACATGGTTACACGCTCAAACGTCGTAACGAGGTTACGCAATACTTAAACGTTGTAACGTGGTTACACACTCAAACGCCGTAACGAGGTTACGCAACATTTAAACGTCGTAACGAGGTTACGCAAAACGCTAAACAATTTATCTTATCTTACTTGTGAACTCACCAACCTTGTGTTGACACTTTTAGTATGTTATTCTCAGGTAGCCGAGGCGGGCGCGCGGTTTAGGAGCATGCATTATTGAAAACACTTTTATTCTGCAAATTTAAACTTAAACAGTTACTTTTGGTTTTTAAGTCGTCCTGCGTGACGCAACTTTTGAATTAAGGTTTTACGCTTCCGCATTTACTTTCATTTAAACGTTTTTCTCTGGTTTGGTTATAACTAATGATTCCGATCCTGCCAGTTCACACCCTCTGACGGTAAAACTCCGTTAGTGGATTTTGAGGGTGTGACAATAAAACAATCAAATCAAATAAACTATTCAAACAATAGAGGAAAGTGAGACCAGTAATTTCAATCCTCGTACATTAACAGTCATCATAATATTATACAAGTGGTAATATACTATATTATACGAGCAAGAATGTAACTCGCCATCTTATTAAAATTGAAAAAAATTGGTGACCCCCAAAATACAAAATCCGATTTGATTTCGATAACCATAAATAAAGCTCGTAATATTAATAACAAACCGAAGGCTGCCTAAGGCTAACAAGAGGGCTATACTGAGAAATACGAGAAGTTATCAAATTTTGAAAGTTGTTAGTTGAGTTGAGGAACGGTGAGTTAATTCTAAAATATATAGCACTATACAAAATTGCCTTGAAAGTTAACCCCATAACGTATTAAACAAAATTATTTCACTCCCTATATTTCATATATCGAATCAAAACGAGTGCCTTACTGACAGGGCGGAATTAGTATTATTTGAAAACTTTTATACAACTAAACTCTATAAAGAGACTCGTGAAAATGCTGAGCGGGGAAAATCAAACAGTTGCGACACAACAAAATCTTATTGAATAAAATTCAGTGGAATCTACAATGGGGAATCAAACGTGTTTGGAAACAAAAAAAAAAAAAAAAAAAACGAATTCTGAAACAAATGATTATAAAAAATTTTCCCTAAAAAGAGCATATTTGGCATATTGAATTTCGGGGACGAAATTTCTTAACAGGGGGAGAATATGACATCCGTGGTGTGACATTCATGACAAAACGAGGTACACTATATTCATTACGTAACAAGTAAACGATAAATCGGTTAATTCGTAGTGCTTAAACGAGTAACCGACCGATACTAATTATGACCCGTATACATACTGAGGGGTCATATACGAGTTATATATATGTTATAGAGGCTAACATATTGATATTTAGGCCTTAGTACGTTTAAAACTCTTTAAACGAAAAAGGTTTACCGATACGCTATAAGCTTAAACGCAATCGTTAATATCAAAACAAGCATTGTAGCATCCGTTAAGCCGAAAAAGATTTATAAAACACTTATATGACATGTTCTAAGCGACCCGTGAAAATATTTTCGATTTTTACAGACATATAGTATGTTTTTATAATTTTACACAAAACTAGCCGAAAAACACTCGTTTTCGCGCTGTTTGACGCACCCGATAAGTTTTTCGCGTCAAAAACTGAACCCGAACTAAATTTGGACTGGGCTTTTCGTGTTTGGGCCTTTAAAATCAGATTAATGGGTCAAATTGGGCCCAAGGGGGGCCAACCTTTCTTGCGGCCGCCAAAGTGGAAAAGCTCCCATGTTTACATTTTTTTTTATATAAATAAGATAGGAGATATTTGGGAGATATTTACAACAAAAAAATCTGGATCCTTCCTTCTTCAATACAGAACTTCAAAGAAACCCTAGGTATGATTTCATAAAAGCTCGATTTTGATTCGTTTATACTCGTTTAATAGCATAAAAACATGTCTTGGCTAGTAAAAATCAAAGTTAACGGTGTAAAACTCTAAAAAATCATCCAAAAATATACTTTGATGTTAATAAAAGTTTCAAACCAGGAACATATACTTTTTTGGTCAAAAACGCGGATTAGAACATGAATACTACGTTTTTACGGTTAGAAAGTTCGGTTTGAACCCAAAACCGAAACCCTAATTATCAAGGCTGCTACATGGATGATTTATGCTTGGTTTGATGTTATATGATATGTAGATATACTGAGTTTGCAACCCGAGACCCGGAGAATCGTTTAAACTAGCAAAATTCATCGAAAACCGACAAGGTAAACCCGTAACACTCGTTTAGGGGCTGTTTAGTATTAGGTTGTGACGTGCTTGTTGTTAGCTTGTGAAAACTTGCAGGGACATTAGGGATCATATAAATGGGTCCCTGTTCAAATTTGGTAATTTTTCGATAAACGGAGAATATTTGGTGAATTTATTTCCGTTTATGAGCGTTTATTTGGGAAAAATAGCTAAACATGTTGAAAAATTCTGAAACTTGGTTTTGGAGTTTAATATGGGATGGTAAGATCACTGGTAAAGTTTGGGAATCATTGGAAATGCCTAAGTATGGTTTGTGCAATCATGGTTAAACCAAATTTTAACAGCCGAAAAACGCACAAAAAGGCATTTTGTCAAAAGAGTTAGGTTCTGGAAATTTTGCAGGGGCTATGTAATAACATTGAGGCCATTGGTAAAAATTATTGGATTTTTCGGAGGTCGTTTGATATAAACGGGCCGTTTATTACACGATTATAACCTATTAAATGAATTTTTATAAATAAATAATTAATCATAAAATTTCTGGAAATATTTTTATAAAATTCTCCATGTCTTAATGTATTTTTACAAAAATTTACATAATTTATATATAAGTACATATTTAGTTATGATTAATCAAAGATTTAAATTATAATTGTTTTAACGAAACCGGCAGTTTTGTGTTTAACGGACTGACTGGTATGTCAAAATGTCAAAAGTGGTCAAATATCATATTTTTGAATGATATTGATAAAAACGAACTTGTTACGAAAATTCCGGACAAATCGGGTGGATTGGGCGCGTTTTGTATAATCAAACCCGTGTGAAAACGGAAACGAAACCTGCGATCAAACCAGACACCGAAACCTTAAAATTCTTTCATAAATCAAATCATTTTATCAATCAATATATTTACTTAAGTTTATGTGATCTTACCTAATCCCGAAACGTATAAACGATCAACTGAGCTAGGCTCGGAAAACGGTGAAACTGAGCCAAATCCAGTTTTAAACATTTCATAGTATACAACGTCACAATCTAAGACTATGGTCATATTCTGGACCTAACAGCTATACCCAGATTATCTATACAGCCCGACTTAGCTTGAACACTGTACTAGTATTAACGATACAATACCGTTTATAGGAATCAGGCTATAAACGAGGCATCTGACTTATTGATACGTAATTTCTGTGCGAACTACAATAAGGTGAGTTTCACGACCCCCACTTTCTAAACTGTTTTACGAACTTTTGGGGTGGAAAGCATGTTTATACACGTTATCGATCTGAAAACGATTCGGGACATAATATATATCTGAACAATTATATATGAAAAGTCCCTACAAACATAATGATTGACTACGTGCTGATGAAAGATGATTATTATCGTTGACTGATATATTAAGTGGAGATAATACGAATTTGCAAAACATAATGAAATTACACGTGACAGCAGGTTTATACAAACATGTTATGTAATGTTAAACATAACTAATTTTGGAGATAACGTGGTCTGTGATGATTATGGGGCTATTGTGGGCGGAAAGGGGGCCACAATAGTAATAAACTAAAGTTGAGTATGGCCTATGAGCCAAGTTCTGCTGCAACTTATAAACTAAAGTTGAGTATGGCTTATGAGCCACGTTCTGCTGCAACTTATAAACAAAAGTTGAGTATGGCTTATGAGCCAAGTTCTGCTGCAACTTATAAACAAAAGTTGAGTATGGCCTGTGAGCCAAGTTCTGCTGCAACTTATTAAACGAACTAACTTGATTATGACATGAATGTTAAGAACATAATGTGATTATGCGTATTGTGGGTGGACGGGGAGCCACAGTATTTGGTGATACGTGATAAATACTATATGTGTATATGTGTCTATATACATGCTACGTGATTAGCCGTAGGAAATACTATGTGTAGAATATATTAATTAATTGCGTGTATACTATATAATGTTTGAGTTTACGTGGAATCATCGTGGGTGGAAGGGGGGACCACAGTGGTTGATGTTAACACGGAACCGTTATGGGCGGAAGGGGGGCCACAGAGGTTGGTTAAACACGAAAATTGGAAACAGGTAGTAAGAACAAACAATCACGATTTTCCTGAAATTTCGAATTTATATTATAAACTTACCTGTGTGCATATGCACACACAAGGATATGGCTGTATATATTCATACAAACGTAAATGCATATTTTTACGTACGCGCGTACATACAAACTATGACTGTGTGGTACGCAGAACTGATTTCGTTAAACTTATGAAACTCACCAACTATTCGTAGTTGACCTATTTTAACATGCTTTTCAGGTAATCAGATATGAGAAGTCATTTCCTGTGCGTTACGTGTCTGATTACTGATTGATGTCATGGGCATTTGAGTTAGAAGTAAAGTAGAAGAACCGGTTTGATTGTATCACCTAGTTTGTAAAAGATGTTAGAACGATATAATATATTGTAAATTAGTTAGTAATGTTTCTTTATGAACAATGTATTTGATACCAGTTGTATCTGTTGCATTTCCGTTTTACGCTTCCGCAATTCGCTTAACGGGGTGTGACAGAAGTTGGTATCAGAGCCATTGGTTATAAAGGATTAGGTTATCCCTTAGGATACCTATAATATAACCGTAGGCTCGATTATCACTGGGAAAGTTAATAATGAGTAACGATAGATACTGATGGATGCCGGGATGAACTCGAAGGGCAAGTGAGTTATTATGGTCCGGAACGTAATAACAGACTTGCTTGTACGAGGGAATTCGGGGTGAAGTCGCGGAACATATTGATAGGTAAAAATGGCAACATACGTGCATAAAGGTGACGTGAAGTATATATGAAATGTGCATACGTGCTTATCCGAGATGAGATATAGGGATATGGGTGCATACGGTACTACCGATGATATTGAATCTTATTGTAACGAATATTATATTCGGTTATAATTAATATTAATTTATATTATGATTAAAATTATATCGTATCAAAATTTATATTATACCTGTTCGTAACAAATAAAATATTTAACTTCGGTATTAATTAATAATATCCTTTACGATGATCTAAGCTACCGAAAAACGTTTTCTTCTGATTAACGATTGCACCGAAGGATGTCGAGATCGGGTAGCTTTGCGACAGATAAAGAACTGGTGTTTCCTGTAAACGAGAATACGAGAACGCTTAACCGACTTCAAACTAAATTTGGTGATATGACGAAACCACTAAGGAACCTAATATACAAGGCCGGGGAATGAATCACGAGAGGCGTGTCCTACAGATAATGATTTCAAGAATATATATATACACATATAATACCTCTCAGCCTGGGTCTAACCTTTATTTCATGTACTCGTTTCTTTGACACTAAACTAAACTATTTTCTGGTCATCCCTCGATTTCTGTTGTTTGAAAAACAAACACCATCCCGGGGGAAATACTTAGTGATGAATCCAACTTATTGAATTATAAATATAATAACTACTTTATTGATTCCCCAATTCTATAAACAAACCGTGACTACCAGTACATATAATATACTAATGATATTTTAAAAGAGATATTAATAATAATAATTCCCTTTACAATTTACCAGTACAACTAACTCTGATGAACCTCCTTTACTAGCAAACTCTTTGAACCATCTATGAATGAGAACATCCAACCTCTCCTATATTTTTCCTATTTCAAGTGGTTACTGTAGGAAAGAAATCTCATGCTCACGAAATGATGACGTGCCCCGACTGGAGTGAAACCTAATTACCTCCAACCAGCAAACTACTACTTTTGTTAAGTCCGACATGCCTACGAATACAGAATGACCTGACGAAAGAATATATTTTACAATATTAGTTAACAACATTTAGAAGTCAGGTGAAATATACACGTGCATTCCTACTATAACATACTGATTAAACTCGTAGCGAGCAAATATCTACCTACGGGAGAGACCGAACAAAAACAGCTTCCCAATAATGGGATCATATCGGAACAATTGTCGTACGAGTTGTGAATTATTTATAATTGTTATAACGCGTACTTTGATAGATAAGGATAGTACGGTATTGTCGTGTATAGTTTCTGATACTCCATACAAGCATATGGTGGTGCGCTATGCTAATATGGAGGACGATTTGGGCATTTTTAATACAAACATTGACCCCTATTGGGTTAAAATTTCTTGTCATGAGATGACAACTTTTAATATATATACAAACTTTGGTGTTTGTTAGGCTAATTTTATATACTATCCTTAGTATTCAGACTCGAGAACAAACCCGTGTGATACATACGTGTTAATTGAAATACCTGATTACTTGTTATTGTAATTCCTTTTTGTGATCATTAGCATATGTGAATTTTGTTAATTGTGAGATAACTGGTTTTTATATTAGAATGGCCCCGAAGAAAGTAAACATGTTGTCTGAGGCAGATATAGCCGAGATGATCGCTCGACAACTACAAACAGTACTTCCGACAATAGCAGCACAATTCGCTGCTGGTATCCATACAACTATGAATACAAATCAAGTGCCGAACACTAACGCGGTTGTAAATACTAATCCCTCGACAAATACTAATACAACCACAAATGCTCCCCCGAAAAATACTGATACTATCACAACTAATACTCCCCCGTTGAATACCAATATTACTTTCAATAATGATAATCTCCTACCGAACTTGAACAATAGTTGTAACAATCAAAATCCCCCGCAACACGGATATCAACTTAAGAACTTCATGCTATGTAAACCTATGGAATTTAGTGGTACTGAAGGACCAAATGGACTGGTAAAGTGGATCGAAAAGACTGAATCCATCATTAATATCACTAGCTGTCCACCAGCTTGTATTGTCAAATTTGCTACTTCTACATTTCTAGACCACGCGCTAATGTGGTGGAATACTGTTGTGCAAATTCAAGGACAAGAGGCAACCAATCGTATGTCTTGGACAGAACTTAAAAATCTTATGATGACACGCTTTTGTCCGATAAACGAAATTCAGAAATTAGAGCAAGAACTTTGGAATCTGGAAATGAAGGGTGCAGATCACTTGGAGTATACCCATCGCTTTAACGAACTGGCTCGTCTAGTCCCATGGTTAGTTACCCCAGAATCTAAACGTACTGAACGCTACATTTGGGGTTTAGCCCCCAAGGTCAGGAGTTTGGTTAATTCAACTGGCCCTGTAACTTTCGAAAATGCCGTGTTACAAGCCGGCATTGTAACTTCAGATTTGATTAGAAGTGGTTCATTAAGAATGCCCGGGGAATCATCTGGAACAAAACGAACCAATTATGGAGCGGGAATACAAGAAAGACAACGGAATAAATGCGCGCGCCTTGCAATACAAAATTACGCTATGATCAGTTCCGATGTGAAGCAAAATAAGTATAACGGGCTTTTGCCTAGATGTGGAAAATGTGGTTATCATCATGTTGGTGAATGTCGGACCAATGTGTGTCACAAATGTGGGAAGGTGGGACACTATGCCCGAAATTGTAGAACCGTCATGAATACTATAAATCCACCAACCCAACTCCAGGACTCACAACTACCCCAGCCGCAACCAACACGACAACAACCAGTCTACCAAAACCAACCCATAATAAACCGTAATGCCTGTTATGAGTGTGGTAGTATGGAGCACATCAAGAAAGACTGCCCTAGATTGAACCCAATTGCGATGGAAAGACAAAGGCAAGGACCGACATCGACGTCCAACTCGACTAGGGGTCTAGTATTGTAAATAAACCGGATAGAACAAATGTAGTAACAGGTACGTTCTTAGTAATGCCTAATATACTTTAGTTTATTGATTATGGACACTGATAGACGTTTCGTTCCTACAAGTTATTACCTTGGAAAATATACTGTCTAGTAAAATAACAATTCTGTATACTATAGAAACCACCAAAAGTAAGACTATAAATACTAACCATATTACTCGAAAAACTACCCTCTTAACCTAAATAACTAGCTATTCCCTATCAATGCACTCCCGGTGAAAGTGAGGAGTCATTGTGTAATAGTCAGTATGGACTGGTTAATTGAGTTCAAATGAAGGTTATATATAAAAATAAAACTGTTATACTACCTCTTCTAGATAAAGAAGTGATCCGGTATACGGAACAAAACCTAGTACCCCAATGACGAAACACGGATGAGGAAATCTACACTATCCGTACCGAAACTTGAACTTTAAACTTTTATAGTAAACTGAGTGATGAACAAGGAAAAGCCAGGCCAGATGTGCGGATAAACTGAGTAATAGTATATAGATGCAAGCGAAATATATGAAGGAATCATAGGCACATATGTTGTAAAGTGTGCATTATTATAAGTTAACGGGGAATACAAAAGATCCTCGGAGATGCTACAACAATTCGAGATACCCCATTGGAAGTGGGAAACAAACTACAATGGATCTCTTAACACATATTCCTAAAACATCCTGAGAAAGCAATGCCAGCTAAATGATAGTTTCTTGACTAATCCACTCCGAATACTTTCTTCCGAATGGTAACAACTATCCAACTGAAAAAGCCTTAACAAAATTTTACTCTTGGTGAATTGGGTATGAAATTTTAAATCCCTAATTGAACTAAGTACAATCTATAATCCTCTATAAGACAATCAAATCAAATAAACTATTCAAACATTAGAGGAGAGTAAGACCGGTAATTTCATGTTGGTGGGAAATTAACAATGTTTCGCGCAGTACATACCTTTATGTCAGCAGGTGGGGAAGCTTCATCCGTAGATACATCAACTTTTCTTTTACGGCTTCTCCGTTTTATCTAAAAACCATTCAATGAATCAATCAACAATTAAAGGAAAAACTAAAATTGCCAAATACTTACTGATGGTTTTTTCGAGCCGTTATTATCCGGAGTGTGGTGTAGTTGTGTTGATGCTTGGTCAACATTGTTCTCTACAGGCTTCATTGGTAATATAAAAGAAATTGTTAGACTTATTAGGTTATAAAATATTAAAATTGAAATTTCCAAATACTTACTGATGTCGCGCTGTGGGGATCGACTACCGTTTGGTCAACATTTTTTTCCACAGACTTGGCCTGCAATTCGGTAATAGAAAATGAGCACACTCACATTGGAAACGAATTATAAAAAGTACTGAAATTGTCAAATAATTACTGATGTCGCGATATGGAGAGCGAGTACCGTTTCGACAACTATTTATCCACAGAGTTGGCCTACAATTAACTTATGCAAAATCAGCACACTCACATGGAAAGTTAATTATTAAAACAAATCAATCAAACTGTCAAATGCTTACCTGAGAAGCGGATTCTTATTGCACAGCCTCACCTGAGGTTAAGATGTTTCCCACAGAATTGCCCTACAAATAAATTTATTAGGTTATGGAAAATGAATAATCACATGGAAAGTTGTAATAAACAAAGAAACTGTCAGATACTTACTGGTGTTGGGATTTTATTTTGCGCCACAACACTAGTACTTTGTTTAGAACCAACCTGGTTGGGAACAGGATTTACCTACGAATTGTGACAAAAACAGTGCCAATTATGTATGTCGAATGCATTAATTAATATGTAGCTTACGTCACTTACTTGACTTGCCGACATTTGCGACAACAATCCTTCGAGATGTCTGAACCTGGCCTCAAATGCTAACTGTTCCTTCTCACGGCTTGCTAGCATAGCATTCGTGGATTCAAGTAGAGTCGTCAACCTGTTCACCACTTCATCTCTCTACATCGCCTCATACTCAAGTTGGGCAATCCGTTGCTTAGACGAGCCTTTTCCCCGACTCACACCCCAATATTTACCTGTTGTCAGTCCGTACCCAATCCCTTTTAAAAACCCACCTTTCTCTTTGCCAAGAACTAAGGTGACGGCATCTGTGCACGGTACAAGTGCCAGGGCTCCGGAGGCGATCTGCTCCTCATGCTGAACCTGCAAGAAAACAAATATTCTAATACACTTTTAACACGCTTATGTACAAAAACATATATAAATATTCTAATACGCTAGTAACACGCTTATGTATCCACATCAAGTGTTGTGAAAAGTTATACAGACTCAATTTTTTTTTGACACCAATATAAGGCAATGAATTGACTTTAACATGATTTAAAAAGTTTAATACTAAAACATACTAGTTTGGTTGCCACTCCTTCGACAACAGCATTCTTGTATGCACCATCTTTGTCCTCCCTTGCTTTCATCCACATTAATGCACGTCCGGGGATCTCATCCGGTTCAATTTCCTTCTTTTTGACCTTATAAAATATTCAAGAGAAAGCTGCTGACGGTCATGCGTTAGACACGTAACCAACAAATCATTGAACTAGAGAGAAAGCAGCTGACGGTGATTACCAGTTTCTCTCGAAGGTTGGTATAACCCCCTCGTCCCATGTGATGATCAAAAACATTCTTTGCTCGAGCTCCCTTTGATGAAGCCGATTTTTTATTCAACCACACATTATAATCATTTCATTATATTTAAACAAAAAACATAAACCATATATAGTCGATCAATCTACGTTTACAGAGTAGAGGATTTATATCTGAAACTACTCTGATTGTGTGTACTCAACGAAGCGATCCCAGTCTTCTTGCCTGATCATCGTCCTGTGTCCCTTAGGTATCGCCTTCAGCTTCAGAGGTTTACCGATGTTCAGCATAATGTATTTGGCATACATTTTTCTTCTGAAATCCTGAAGAAGGTGTCCGAGCCGATTCATCATAGAAGGCTTGTGAGACGCCTCAATCAAAAAATATTTCTACATAATATAATACAGTAAAGGTAAATTACATCTCAAAATATAAAATGCACAAATAAAAATAAAGAATAACCGTTATTTGTTCCCATAGTTTATCTCTAAGCTCCTCCGTGACTTCCTTCCAACTTAGATGTCTCAAGCCAACTATTTCTCTTAAACATCCCCTAAAAAACTTGCAAACTTTGATCTGTTTTGGCCAGTGAACCTATCCAGATTATCAAACTCCACTACCAGTCTGACACCACCGGAGTTTGCATAATCGGTACGTAGTTTAGGTAACCTCGTCAACCCACTTGTAGGTTTTTTCGTAGTAGCAAAACTGTTGATGGGTTCGTTAGCCATCGTCACTATATCATCGTCTCCGTGACCGTCGTCGTTGGCTTCATCGCTGGAGTAGCCTACAGTGTCGTATGATTAAGCATCGTCGTCGTCGCTGGCTTCCTCATCGGGTATAAAACATGTTCTTCTTTGATTCTTTCATCTATAAGCTTCATCTTCGATTGTTTTTTAATAATTTTGAGTGTAATTTGGAGTATAAATCACTGTCGTCTGATTTGTGGAGTGGAAATTTTTTTAATAATTTGGAGTGTAATTTGATTTTTGGAGTGTTAAATGTAATTTGGAGTTTTTGAATATTTGGAGCCACTCTTTTGGAGCTTTTTGAGTTTTGCCTCCCTTTTAATTAAGAACCAATTGATTATTGGCATAGTTTTTACGACAGAGAACCTGTGGCTGAAAATAGACACTTTGACAGAAGATGGTTGGATAAGCGTGTTACTTGCGTATTAGGATATTTATATATGTTTATGTACATTAGCGTGTTACAAGCGTAATAGTGTTTTTTAACAAAGTGTTTTTTGTTTTATTTTTAGATTTAACCAAGTATTTTTTGTTTTTTCGATTTATTTTAAGATACTCCATAATTACCATTCATTAAAAGTTTTCATACAAAAGGTACCATTACAATACATTCCATGAAACAAAATAAGAGTGAATAGCAAAATAAATAATCCAAGGAACTATAAAAGTAAAGCATTTAAAAGCTAACCATCCAACATTCAACACAATAAACTAAAAAGTGTATCCATACGACCATACACATATTACCCAGAGTGACCAAATCACAATTGTTCCAAAATTCACCAAACACATCACCAAATATTTGCCAAATGTTCCAAACATCACCAAATCACTAATCAACTTTTGAAACTAACAAAGTACCTTCATTGAAGTCATATTCAAATCTGCACTTATCACCAATCTGTGATTCATTTTCCTCCTTGAAATTTTTCCATTTTGGTAACCAATATCTGAATTTCAGTTCCGACACTTCACCATGAAGTTTCATTTTTTTACGACCTTCGGGATTGACCAAAGTGATTAGCATTCCATCATAGGCATCAATCTTGGTAGCAATGTGACCTGGAAGATGCTGTGAAAAGAAAATTTCAAATATACTTGTAAATAAAAAAGAAATTTAAAAATTCAATTTACCAATTTCTTGGTGACGTTCATGTGGAAGACGATTTTAGAGTCATCATTTTGTTCATCAAGATGAACTAGGTTTTGGGAGGAACTACCTTGATTTCTTAATTGATAGTTGAGAAACAACTGATTTGGACCAGGAAGGATAAATTCTATGTCATCTTCATGAAAGACATTAATATGAAATGTCTTATCTGATATGATTTCAAACACAACAAACAAACCACCTTTCAAGTTGGTTTGTTTAAAAACCTTAATCCATCCATCTTTTAGCCTACAACCCATTCCATCCCAAAGACATGAAACTTTAAACATATATCTATCTGGAGCAATAAGCTCGAAAAGCAAATTCATGTAATTGTCACCAAATTCTTGATTCACGTTCCACTCAGGGAAATCCTATTAAACATGTTAATTAAAAGACATTTGAATTTGTAAACAATCATTAAAAACATAAATTAAAACTTACCAAGTAATGGACGTGTCGGTTTCTAACTGGAATACATATCATAGTACCAGATTGATCATTTACGTTTCATTTGAAAGTAAACATATTCAACATAGATCTTGATTTAAGCTCAAAAACTACATATGTTCTAGCTTCTATACAACATTCTCTGATTAATTCAGTCCAACCGGTTCCAAAATAAAAGTCATCAAATACTTTGATTATAACAACAGAAAACGTACTACCACTTTGATCATAAATCAAACAACAGCCGGTATTCGATTTCATGTCAGCAAACATTGGTTGAACAGCTTTAGGAATGAGCTATAAGTAACACAAAAACTGTTCTTAGAATGTATATGTTACAAAACTGTAAAATGTTTTATAAAAAATAATTAACCAGATAACATTAACATGCCATCCTACTCATGGAATCGATGTCGATATCTAAAAGGAACTTAACTCCATTATTGAGACGTGACATTTTTATGTTCTTACCAGGATAAGTGATGTCTACGAATTACAGTAAATACGAATTATAATAAAGCGAAGTAGAAGTCGATTTAGGGTTTTGAAGTTAAAAGGGGTTGAATTTTGGTTTTATTTATTTATACACATTTAATTATATATATATTTTGGTTTTGTTTTATATCTTTTTAAAAATAGTATAAAAACATTTACTTTTAGTTTTTTTTTACTAAAATTCCGGTATAAATTTTGTTAAAAGTTGAGTTCGTTTAATAAATCGTATTTTTTAAATAAAATTAAAATTTTATCCATTATTGAAGTATTATCTTAACCATTAGTAAGATTTTCTGGATAAGACTTACAACTTCGTAATAGAGAAGCTCATAACATTCTAGAGTTATCATTATCATATGTAGTTTTGTATCATTATCATTTTCTAGGTTATCATCATCACCATATGTGTTATGATGATAATCAACATCATAGAGTTATCATCCTTATCATGTATTATAGTGGTTATCATCATCATAATCATCGATCACTGTCACCATGAGACGACATCATCATCAGACGTGCGAGTAATCAACGTGGTCATTGTATAGGCTATTGTAGTCGGCGTTGATCATACGGGTAACATATATCTCACTATCAGTGTCGTCATCATCGTCACACATCATCATCATCATCATCATCCTATTGCCATGTACGGGATGTAGTTAGCATCGTTTGGGTTATGGTAAACAAAACGCCCAATATTTGCGATCACTGTCGGCACCATCTTATGAATTGTTGTCGTCATCAAATGACATCATCAGTCGTACATGCTACCATCAGTATGACCATTGTATACGTTATCATGGTCGTCAGGTTACATGTCATTAAACATCGGTGTCACCATCATCATGAACATATATATATATATATATATATGTGTGTGTGTGTGTATGCATGTGTGGCGTATTGTAATATAGGTACATATAATTGGTCATCATCATGTATATGTGTGATCGTCATCATAGATGTCATGCTCATCGTACGAGCTATAGTCGCCATTGTATGGGTTGGCGTAAGCAAACCATACCATATAGGTTAGCAGCATCATTATGATAACCATCACCAACCCAGGTTGTTATATTAGCATCGTCGTCGTCATAATTGGGCCAATCATCATGGTCATCATACGGGATAGCACCGTCATCGTCTCATGTATTACATATCCGCAATCATACAACAAACCACCTACTACCACCATTCACCGCCCACATTCGCCACAACGACCTCAAGCACCAACCACTAACCACACTCCACTACCACCGACCACAACCACCAACCACACCACCACCACCCACCACCACCCACTAATATTATATATAAATATATATACATTTATTTATACTCATCCACCACCACCACCCACTACCCACCCCCACCACCACCACCACCGACCTCCGCCACCACCACCCACTGCCTACCACCACCACCCACCACCACACATCCGCCACCACGAACCACCACACCTCCGCCACCGTCTACCACCAACATGACCACCTAAAACCACCACCACCCACTAATATTATATATATATATATATATATATATATTTATGCTATACAATACTAACCGTACAGTTAAAATTTAAAAGCACACGCCTTCTTTTAAAAAGGGTCAAATAATTACCCTAACTCATCTACTTTTAGAACGGCGATAATTATTCCCAAAATTCAACCTCGTAAGTCAAAATTCCTAAAAACCATCGACGATTCGTTTCTATTGTGAAGCACAAGCACAACACAAGCACAAGCACATGCCCGAGTGGTTTAATTATTCTGGAACGGAACCAAGGACGAAGCAAAAGCGCGATAGGTCTCAGAATAAAGATGGGACAGGTGTTAATTTATGATTTTTTAGCGTTTTAGGTTTAATTAATCTTAAAATGTAAGCATTTGTTTGAATCTTCTTATGTATTAAAGCGTTTGATAAGTTTGTTGTTGTTGTAATACATATCTTTGTTATTTTTAAATCTATGTATAATATTAAAGCATGTTATAAGCGTATGCTTAGCGAGTTATGGCTTTGGTATGAGAATTTATTATTGTAATGTTTGATAAGAGTTTTCTGATTCCTTGTGATTCGTGTTGTTATCCCCTACCCCCCTGTTTTATTGTATGTATGTGATTCAGTTGTCGTAAAAAACAAGACTAATAAAAGGAAGACTAAAAAAGTTGCTCCGGTGGGGAAATCAAAACATGTTGTGGAAGTAGACTCTGATTCAGACCTTGACATAAAAATCGACAGGTTGTTGTCAAAGCAGAAACAGGTGGAACACAGCACCTCTGGCCAGACTTTCAGCGTCCGAAAAAGAGAGCCATTAAAGAAAAGAAGCCAGCCGAGAGGGGAAAACCTTTTGTTGAATTTGTAGACAAAAAATTGAAGAATAGGTGTGCACCTATTAATATTGTTGATGCAGTGAAGGCAATGACCACTGCCCAAAAAACTTGTGTAGAAGAAATGGGTTTCGGGTCAATGTTAAGACTTCAAGTAACCCAAACACCAACAACTTTGGGATATTGGTTGCTCATGAACTATAATAACCGTTTAAATGAATTGAGCATTGGGAGCGGTGTTATTAAGATAACACCACAAAAAGTACATGAAGTGTTGGGGATACCAATGGGTAAGAATCCTGTTATAGACAAGAGTAGACCAAGATTTGGGGAAGATGTTACTACAGATTTGTTCAAAAATCAATTCCCGACAAATTCAAGAATAAGTATAAAGCATGTGAAAGACAAACTGGCCGCGGATCAAGGAGTTGGTAAACTATTTAAGATTAATTTCCTTGTGTTGTTCAACACCTGTATAGGATTTGTGACAAAATCAACAACAGTCAATCAACGATTCATCGCCGCAATTGAAAAAACCTCGAACATTCCAATATGGACTGGTGCAGCTTTGTTATTGAAAACTTCATAATGACAAAGGAAGAATGGAGAGATATAAACAATCAATACAACGGTCTGATCACCTTCCTTGTGATGCTTTACACGCATGAATACCAGAAAAAATATGGTCCATTTGGGACTCCCGTCACAACGCCTGAAGTCAACTACATAACAACAACTACTCTTAATAAGATGGAAAAATACTTGGATAATAATGGTCCTCCCTTAGAAGAAGATGCTACTGAGGTTGCTGCTGCTGCTACTGTGACGTTTAGTGTTGACGGGAAGGGGATTCATGCGACTGATGCTGCTCCTACTGCTGTGACCGTTAGTGCTGCCGGGAAGGGACTTGATGAGACTGCTGATGCTGCTGTTGCTGATACTTCTGTTGTTAAAGTTAGTGCTGCTGGGAAAATACTTGATGAGACTTTTGTTGCGGCTGCTGCTGCTATTGCTGCTGTGACAGTTAGTGCAGCCGGTAAGCCTGGAGTTGAAGAAAACACTGCAGCTGAGGAGAAACAAGAAAATGGTATTAAACGTGTTATTTTCTTCTAAAAAACTCTCACATCTCTTATCTCTACATGCATTTTATGTAATACAACATTATATGTAATTAAAAAACAGATGGTCAAAGTGCATCTGAAACAGATAATGCCGATCAAACAGCTTAACAAGATTTGGATGATTATGTAAGCGATTATTCACCTTTAAGTTTGCAAATGCCTATCGTGCTTGTTGACTATTATTTAACTCCATTACACTGGCTGGGATAAATTGAAAAAGTTTTTGAATTAACAATAACTATATTTTCTTTTTATAGTCTTGGAATAAGGCAATGGATAAAAAGTTAAAGAAATTTGATAAAATTTGCTCAGAGATCAAAGTATTGGTCCGTCAAGGAAAGGATATACATCCATCAAATCACAATATCTTTGCTAGATGTTGTGAATGGGAAAACAGATTCACTAATAATGTGGTCCCTAAAACATAAGATTCAGATATTGGTGTTGGTGGTCTAGTGGTTGCTCTAAAAGGTATTTTGGCTAAATTAATTATTTTTATAATTAAAACGCTCATAAAACACTTATGCTGTATTTTTACATATTACATTTGTGTGATGCAGTTGATTCAGATGTTGGTGTTGGTGATCTAGTGACTGCTCAAAAAGGTATACCATATATGTACCCGGCTTAATTATATACCTGCTTAATTATAATCACAGTTGAATATATTACATCTTTGGCTGTCGTAAAAAATGATGCAGGTGATGCAGGTCAAGAAAACAATGTCTCATGCGCAGATATTGATGAAGTTGTTAATATAGTGGTTGAGTGGGAAAAAGAGGGTATTTAATTATAAATAAAAACCAAAAGGGGTTGAAGGTATTTAATTATAGTTACAATTATTTTCAGTCAAATTTAAAATGAGTTGTTTCATGTTTAACAGTTGACACTGGATTGTCAACAAGTGATAGCCTCATTACACTGAACTCTCCATATCTTATGAAAGAGGTTGATGTATCCTCTAATGTCACAGTAGATCAAGAAATGATTTCAGAGTATATATTTTTTTGTCTTCAAGACATTTTGGAGGAGGTCTACAAGTCCACACACAAAATCGTTCAAGGTGATCTTTGAAAGCTACTGTCCTAGCATTTATATAACCACCAATGCAATGGATGCATTCATTGAATTAATGAACTATGAAGAAAACACAAAATCTGCAGCATCACCGTTCAGATTCTTTGCTTCAAGCACTGTGCTGGTACAAATTAATCTATTTTGTTTGTACTTTTAGAAAACTCACAATAAACGCTTTAATCATCTGCATTTTAATTATTATACAGACAAGTGACCATTATGTTGAGTCAAGGGGTTTCACAGAAAAAGAAAGACTGGATGTGTTTTCAGACAACATTGAAAAACAAATGGCAATTTTTGGAATTCTATCACTCAAGGAGGTTGCTATAGTGCTCGTGCCAATTCTACAACGCGGCCATTTCTTTGTGGTTACCTTCAATCTTCAAACAGGAGTGATAGAATTACTTGACAACAGTGCAAATCAAGAAATACCAGCTGATGCAAAGTTTAAAAGCTTAAAAGACAAATCAAAAGCAATATGAGAGAATTTTGAAGAAAGATACGAAAAGACTCCTGATATACTGGTAAACATATATACCTTTAACCCAAAACCATACATACCTGTTATAAAAATTGTCAAAATACTTAAATTGCATGTATCTTAAAACAATCAAACACCCCATTACTCAACAAATCCAAGTAGCAACAATCAATAGATTGAAGATGATGTGAAGAACAATAAGTAATGCAATAGATTGTGGTATTTTTGATATGAGACACATGGAAAATATGATGGGAAGAGACCATGGGGGTGTAATCTCAAAAAGGAAGGCCCTAAACAACAAAGACAACAAAAATGGTTGAGGTCAAATTGTTTGTGCAAAATCCTCCTCTCGGATGTATACCAACACAGAAATACTCTTATCAAGAAAGCACTGCTATTCCATGAAAATGACGACACTCGTTTAAACGGAGAAGAGTTGATTGTTGAACTTAAGAAAAGGCAACAACAAATTTGAATGATTTCAAAACTGTCTGCTATGTACTTTATAAGATGCTTGTTATGATATGGACTTATGGAGAGCTCTAGTCTTCTGTTATTAGTTTGTAATGCACTTTAAGATAATAGTTACATGTTGAATCAATGTTTTAACACAAACATAAAAATTTTATTATTACCAAAACACACATATAAACACACCATCACAAACATACAAATTTTATTACTACTAATCTCTGGGTGACACATATAAAAACACACCATCACTACATCATAAAACCCTCATGAAACACCATCACGTACTAATATCTGAGTGACATAAGAAACTTCAACTTCAATTCCATTGAGCAATTAAGTTCAAGAATTGCCTTGCCCAAAAGTTTTAACTCGTCAAGCTCTCTCTGTCCTACATCAACCATAAACAAAACAGCAAGTTCTCGGATAGTACTAGTGGGCATTCGAGTAAGAACTTTTGCAATTACATCCCTGGCATCCAAGCTGTTGCTAGTCTTTACAAATTCTTCAGTAAGAGTTTCCCGACAAGCTTTATCTATCTCGATTTGAGCCTCAATTTGCCTTCTGAGGGCAACCTTGTAGGATTTGGATGATGATGATGATGATGATGACGAGCAATCCATTGTTAACTGTGACATTCATAACAAAACGAGGAATACCTTATTCATTACGTAGCAAGTAAACGATAAATCAGTTAATTCGTAGTGCTTAAACGAGTGACCGACAGATACTGATTATGTCACACCCCGACTAGGTAGTTGCGGAAGCGTAATACGGGAATGTAACAGATAACACTAGTATCAACAACATTGTTTATAAAGAAATTCATAAACTAATTTACATTATATTACATGGGTAGGTACTATGTTTACAAACTAGGTGAAAAACACATAACCGGTTTACGAGCTTCTTATTCAGTAATATAACAGCGTCTATTCACAGCTATTCAACTTTCCTTCTAACACCAAGCATGTAAGCAAATCATTCCACTTTTGCTTTACCTGAAAAGCATGTTTAAACGGGTCAACTACGTCTAGTTGGTGAGTTTCAAGTTTCACGAGTATCAATGAAATCAGTTCACGAGTTCGTAAAGTTTACAGTGTGTATGTATATATGTCTGTGTATGATGCATTATACTAAGCCACAAGTGAAACCGAAACGAGCTAAAACACATGGCCTCCACTGCCCATGCACTCCCGTTGGCATTTAACAGCCACTTTGCCCCAAGTATGTACTATGTCTAACACCACATAGCAGTATGTAAAAATATAATGACAATGTGCAACTGGGTTTACATATGTTCCGGCATACCCCTCCGGCTCTGTCAGTTGGGTTTGTCAAACCGATAGTACTATCCACACGTCACCGGCACGAAGTTAATCACTTGTGTTTGTGGGGACTTGTCAAGTGTTAGTACTTAGATAATCCACATCATCACATGTTTTCAAGTATATCAGTATATGTAAACATGCTTTTCACCCCAAAAGTTCGTAAAACAGTTTAGAAAGTGGGGGTCGTGAAACTCACCTTATCGTAGTTCGCACAGAAATCACGTATCAATAAGTCAGATGCCTCGTTTATAGCCTGATTCCTATAAACGGTATCGTATCGTTATTACTAGTACAGTGTTCAAGCTAAGTCGGGCTGTATAGATAATCTGGGTATAGCTGTTAGGCCCAGAACATGACCATAGTCTTAGATTGTGACGTTGTATACTCTGAAATGTTTAAAACTGGATTTGGCTCAGTTTCACCGTTTTCCGAGCCTAGCTCAGTTGATCGTTTATACGTTTCGGGATTAGGTAAGATCACATAAAACTTAAGTAAATATATTGATTGATAAAATGATTTGATTTATGAAAGAATTTTAAGGTTTCGGTGTCTGGTTTGATCGCAAGGTTCGTTGCCGTTTTTACACGGGTTTAATTATACAAAACGCGCACAATCCACCCGAATTGTCCGGAATTCTCGTAAAAAGTTTGTTTTTATTAATATCATTCAAAAATATGATATTTGGCCACTTTTGACATTTTGACATACCAGTCAGTCCGTTAAACACAAAACTGCCGGTTTCGTTAAAACAATTATAATTTAAATCTTTGATTAATCATAACTAAATATGTACTTATATATAAATTATGTAAATTTTTGTAAAAATACATTAAGACATGGAGAATTTTATAAAAATATTTTCAGAAATTTTATGATTATTTATTTATTTATAAAAATTCATTTAATAGGTTATAATCATGTAATAAATGGCCCGTTTATATCAAACGACCTCCGAAAAATCCGATAATTTTTACCAATGGTCTCAATGTCATTACATAGCACCTGCAGAATTTCCAGAACCTAACTCTTTTGACAAAATGCCTTTTTGTGCGATTTTCGGCTGTTAAAATTCGGTTAAACCATGATTGCACAAACCATACTTAGGCATTTCCAATTATTTCCAAACTTTACCAGTGATCTTACCATCCCATATCAAACTCCAAAGCCAAGTTTCATAATTTTTCAATATGTTTAGCTATTTTTCCCAAATAAACGCTCATAAACGGGAATAAATTCACCAAATATTCTCCGTTTATCGAAAAATTACCAAATTTGAACAGGGACTCATTTATATGATCCCTAATGTCCCTGCAAGTTTTCACAAGCTAACAACAAGCACGTCACAACCTAATACTAAACAGCCCCTAAACGAGTGTTACGGGTTTACCTTGTCGGTTTTCGATGAATTTTGCTAGTTTAAACGACTTTTCGGGTCTCGGGTTGCAAACTCAGTATATCTACATATCATATAACATCAAACCAAGCATAAATCATCCATGTAACAGCCTTGATAATTAGGGTTTCGGTTTTGGGTTCAAACCGAACTTTCTAACCGTAAAAACGTTGTATTCATGTTCTAATCCGCGTTTTTGACCAAAAAAGTATATGTTCGTGATTTGTAAACATGTTTAACATCAAAACATAATTTTAGTTGATTTTTAGGGTTTTTGGATGGTTAAACATGTTTAAAACTAACTAAAACATGTTTATAAGATTATAACTTAGTTAAAGGATGGTTAAAAATTCATGTAAATGAAACTTACTTGAGGGTTTTGGGCAAGGGTTTGGAAGGAAAGAACTGGAGCTGCTGTGGACTTGAAATATTTTGAGAGGTGAAATGAATAACAAAGCTTAATGTATAAGCTTTATAAAAAAAAAACATGTGGGGTAGTTTCTTTCTGGCCGATCGGAACCTTTAAATGGCCCTTAATGGGCTGTTTTGGCCCATTAAACTATACATACAAGCCCAAACATGAAAAGCCCACTTTAAATTTAGTTCGGGTCTGGTTTTTCGAAAGAAAATTAATTCGGGTGTGAGAAATAACGTAAAAACGAGTGTTTTTCAGCTTATTTTTGTAAAATAAGAAAAACGTACTGACTCGTTGTAAAATTCCAAAATATTTTCACGGATTGCTTAGAACATGTCATATAAGTGTTTTATAAATCTTTTTCGGCTTAACGGATGCTACAATGCTTGTTTTGATATTAACGATCGCGTTTAAGCTTATAGCGTATCGATAAACGAAACCTTTTTCGTTTAAAGAGTTTTAAACGTACCGAGGCCTAAATATCAATATGTTAGCATCTATAACATATATATGACTCGTATATGACCCCTCAGTATATATACGGGTCATAATTAATATCGGTCGGTTACTCGTTTAAGCACTACGAATTAACCGATTTATCGTTTACTTGATACGTAATGAATATAGTGTACCTCGTTTTGTCATGAATGTCACATTCTCCCCCCGTTAAGAAATTTCGTCCCCGAAATTTAATGTGTCATCGGTTTTTCTAGGGAACAGGTGTGGGTATTTCTTTCGGAATTCGTCCTTTCGTTCCCAAGTATATTCGGGTCCTTGTTTTGAATTCCACCGAACTTTTACCAATGAAATTTTGTTGTGTCGTAACTGTTTGGTTTTCCCGTCTACAATTTCTATCGGTTCCTCTACGAAGTTGAGCTTTTCGTTGATCTGAACATCTTCCAGTGGTACTATTGTCGTTTCATCAGTCAAACACTTTTTCAGATTCGATACATGAAACACGTCGTGAATAGTGCTCAGTTCTAAGGGTAGTTTTAATCGGTAAGCTACGGGACCAATTTTTGCGACAATCTCAAAAGGTCCGATGTATCTCGGGGCTAGTTTACCAGTCTTTCCAAATCTTATAACACCTTTCCATGGCGATACTTTTAAAAATACCTTATCACCTATTTCAAAAGAAAACGGTTTTCTGCGAACATCGGCATAACTCTTTTGTCGGTCACGGGCTGCTTTCAATTTTTGTTTAACTTGGTGAATCTTATCGGTGGTTTCCTGAATTAAATCGGATTTTGAAATTTGAGTATCACCCACTTCTGTCCAACATAGTGGTGATCTACATTTTCGCCCGTATAGAGCTTCATAAGGTGCTGCTTGTATACTACTGTGATAACTGTTATTGTAAGAGAATTCAATGAGCGGGAGGTGTTGATCCCAATTCCCTTTGAAGTCCAGTACACAAGCACGAAGTAAATCTTCAAAGGTTTGGATGGTTCGTTCAGATTGACCATCGGTTTGGGGATGGTAAGCCGTACTTAAGTCGATTCGGGTTCCCAACGCTTCTTGTACTGCATGCCAGAAATGTGAAGTAAAGTGACTGTCTCGATCGGAAATAATCGAAAGAGGTACTCCGTGTCGAGATACTATTTCATCAATGTAAATTTGAGCGAGTTTTTCGGTGGTGTAGTTGTTACGGATGGGAATAAAGTGTGCAGATTTGGTTAATCGGTCCACAATTACCCAAATTGCGTTGTGTCCTCTAGCGGTTTTAGGAAGGTGTGTCACAAAGTCCATGGTAATTTGTTCCCATTTCCATTGTGGGATTTCGGGTTGTTGTAACATTCCCGAAGGTTTTTGATATTCCGCCTTTACCCTTGCACATGTTGCACATTTACTTACATACACGGCTATATCCTTTTTCATACCAGGCCACCAGTAAAATTCTTTAACATCCTTATACATCTTATCAGCACCTGGATGAATATAATATTTGGATTTGTGTGCTTCATCAAGAATCAGCTTTCGGAGTTTATGAAGTGTTGGAATCCAGACCCGGTTTTTGTAATAATATACTTCATCGGTTCTCTTCTCAAAATTCTTTTCATTTCCATGTAGTTCTTCTTTTTCTAGCTGATCTGCCTTCAAGGCCTCATCTTGTGCAATGCGAACTTGTTCGGTTAGGCTACTTTGAACAATCATTCCGAGTGCTCGTACCCTTAATGGTTTGATTCTGTCTTTTCGGCTTAAAGCATCAGCTACTACGTTGGCTTTACCCGGATGGTATTTAATCTCACAATCATAATCATTTAACAGTTCTACCCATCTCCTTTGTCTCATGTTTAGCTCTTTCTGATCGAATATGTGTTGTAGGCTTTTGTGATCAGTATAGATGGTACATTTGGTGCCATACAAGTAATGTCTCCAAATCTTCAATGCAAAGATAACTGCTCCCAATTCCAAATCATGGGTCGTATAATTCTTTTCATGTATTTTTAATTGTCGGGAAGCATATGCTATTACTTTCTTTCTTTGCATCAGTACGCATCCTAAACCTTTACGAGATGCGTCACAATATACCACCAATTCATCAGTTCCATCTGGAAGGCTTAATATTGGAGCCTCACATAACCTCTGTTTTAACGTTTGGAAGGCCATTTCTTGTTCTTCTCCCCATTCATATGCTCGATCGTTTTGAGTTAGGAGGGTTAGAGGTTGTGCAATACTTGAAAAGTTTTCAATGAATCTTCTATAATACCCGGCTAGTCCTAAGAATTGACGAATTTCTCTTGGTGACTTAGGCACTTGCCAATTCTTAATAGCCTCAATTTTACTTGGGTCTACTTGGATTCCTTGATGGTTCACAATATGTCCCAAAAACTGCACTTCTTGTAGCCAAAACTCACATTTGGACAACTTTGCGTATAACTTCTCTTGCCTCAAGAATTTTAAGATTTCCCGCAAATGTTGTTCGTGTTCCTCCTTACTTCTCGAATATATCAAAATGTCATCAATAAACACTATCACGAACTTGTCAAGGTAAGGTTTGCAAATTCGGTTCATGAGGTCCATAAACACTGCGGGTGCATTTGTCAATCCAAACGGCATAACCAAAAATTCATAGTGACCATACCGAGTTCGGAAAGCTGTTTTTGGTATGTCTTCTTCCTGAATTCTTACTTGATGATAACCAGATCTAAGATCAATTTTTGAAAAATACTTCGCACCTTGGAGCTGATCAAACAAGTCATCAATTCGAGGTAAGGGGTATCTATTCTTTATAGTCACTTTATTCAATTCCCGGTAATCAATACACATTCGAAAACTCCCGTCTTTCTTCTTTACAAACAACACTGGTGCTCCCCACGGTGAGTAACTAGGGCGAATAAAACCCCTGTCCAGTAATTCTTGTAACTGGTTGGACAGTTCTTGCATTTCAGAAGGTGCAAGTCGATAAGGTGCCTTAGCAATGGGTGCTGCTCCCGGTATCAAGTCAATACGGAATTCAACTTGTCGGGTCGGTGGTAAACCAGGCAACTCATCGGGGAATACATCTGAATACTCGTGTACCACTGGGATGTCTTCCATTCGTTTTTCCTCGGGTTCCTTAACTGTTACACTCGCCAAGTATAAAGTACAACCTTGGCGTAAATATCTCAATGCCTTAAGTTGAGATATGAGAGGCAGTACCGTACCAGATTTCTCACCTTGAACAATCATAGCTTCATCATTCGAAAGAGGTATCCTAACGGTCTTATCCTTACAGATAATTTCAGCTTTATACTTAGATAGCCAGTCCATACCGACTATAACATCGAAACTTCCCAATTCCACTGGAAGTAAATCAATAAGGAATGGGTGGTCGTTTAGGATAAGGGAACTGTCTCGGACTATTCGGTTAACAAGTATAGACTTACCGTTAGCGAGTTCTATAGTATATGGTTTTGTTAGTTCACTAATCGGCATATTTTCTAAAGGTAAGAAGTTAACAGATATGAAACTTCTATCGGCACCCGTATCAAACAAAACTGAAGCATACTGACCCGAAACCCAGAATGTACCTGTCACCACATTCGGATCATGACGCGCTTCACCCGGTCCTAATACAAACGCGCGTCCCTTAGCTGCATTGGAGGTTGATGCTTGTGCTTGGTTCTGCCTTCTCACTGCACCCGAGTTCAAATTGGGGCAGTATCTCCGAAAGTGTTCCGTACTGCCACATTCATAGCAGGCACGGAGGTTCGTGGTAGGTGGGGTTTGTGTTGGGTTTTATACAAGATTATCAAAGTTCAAGTTAACCATATTTAACTAGAAAACGCAACGGAAGCTTAGATTTTAAAACTTGTTATGAACATACCATTATGTTAAAACTAAAACCCAAAGAACAAGGATCAATATTACAAGAACAAGATGCTCACAAAAGTAAATTGTACCTTCTTATACCTTATGAGAAGATGTAGGTGGATGAAGAAGATAATGTCTTCAAATGGCAAGGTTGCAAAGGAGAAACCCTCAAGCTTTTGATACCCCAAGCTTTTAAACAACAACACCAACTTGTTGCTAGGATTAGAACACTTGAATCAAGCTCACAAAACACCCCCTTTCTTTGGCCAAAGTAGCCGTGGATATTGAGAGAGAAAGAGAGAGAGTTTTACACTTGAAAATACAAAAGAAAACAAGACCCAAAAAGCATGTGTGTTGAATGGAGGAACATAAAAGGAGAACCAAAGAGCATCTTGGTCTTTGATTGGGTAAAACCACCACCCCCACATGGGTGGCCGGTTTTTGTTTTGTTTTCCTTTTTTTTTTTTTTTTTTTTTTGTTTTGTATTTTGTTTTAACCATTTAAAACATCTCCATTCATTTTATAAAACTCATTTTTATAAAATGTACATACATTTATATAATTATTTAACCAATTAAATAATTAATTTATATAAACAAATTATCCAGATAATTTATTTAAATCCTCAAGTGTGTTTGTTTAGAAAACCAATTTTCTAAACACGTAGTGTTCGGTATTCATTTAAATGATCAAATCATTAAAAGAATACATTTGGTGTCGTCTAGCTTGTTATTGGGTATGACCCGACTTGGATCAAACACAGTTAGCCACATTAATATAAGTATGTGTCTCGGGCATACGTAATTCCAACAATCTCCCACTTGCACGAGATACATAGAAAATTAATGCAAGTGGTGAATACCGCCTAACAACAGTTCACCACCCCTAATGTGTTTGACGAAGTGCCATTCATTAACATCATCCCTTCAAGTCCCTTACTTGATATGATTTAGGTGAATCTATCATTATATCCCTTTGTTACTAGATGTCATGTTGGATCTAAGAGACATAGGCGATCATTCTCTTTACAATTCAACTTTATCAGGCCTTAGACATCTAAACTCTCAACACATAAGAGGAACAAATTCCATCTTGACTGTATACGCCTCTCACTATCACTTTATACTCCACCTGAGCTCATCCTTATGTACCATCTTTTACGAATAGCGAAGGGCAGAGTCAAAGTGTAATACTTGGTGAAAATCAAGACCCAGTATACATCTCAGGTCTAAGGATAATATGAAATTCTCCTTTACTCAAAATTACTAATGATCAGGTCCATTGACTCCATGTAGTAATATTGAGAGCGGGTCAGTCCAATATTCGTATCCCACAAATATCTATGAACCTTGGCAGCAAACCTATGCTCCATATTCATTCCTTATGAATATCCACCAATCCTAGTTCATAATAGTCTTGCTTCATATTTGTTCCCACAAATGTGATCGACTACGGACTTTTAGAATAAGATAACTTATTCATGGATTAAACATGCAAAATTAGAATTTAACTCAAGATTCCATAATCATATAAAAGAGTTAAATTACAAAAGTCTTTTAAACGTAAATACAAAATAGATCAAATCCAATTACTAGAATATCGGAGTCCTAAGCCACTCGCATGACGCTCATGTTTCGGTCTTTCTAGGAGCTTCGTGAATGGATCCGCAAG